>NW_015508080.1:4233-5649 GCF_001515645.1 Sinocyclocheilus grahami | reverse complement strand
GGTGAAGGTTTGGCGGCAGGCCGGTGTAACTTGGACCCGGAAAGTGCCGCGTTGCCACCTCGGGACTCGGCCATGGAGCCAGTGCTGCAGCGGCCTCATATGGAGCAGCCCAAGCGGCGTGACTGCCGCCGTAGCTGCCATATGCCCCAGGAGCCTCTGAAACTGTTTCAGTGGGACCACCATCCTGCTCTTGAATGTATTCAAGCCGTTCAACACCGAATGAGCACGTTCCTGCGTGAGGCGTGCTGTCCGTTCGACCAAGTCCAACTCCAAAGCATAGTTTGCTCTTTTCCCAGTTGACCCGAAGGCCCAACAGGCTGAGGTGTGAAAGTACCAAATCCATGTGTTCGCACAACTGCTCCTGAGACTGAGCGAGTATGAGCCAATTGTCGAGGTAGTTGAGAATGTGAATGCCCTGTTCTCTCATGGGAGCAAGGGCTGCTTCCGTAACTTTCGTGAAGACACGGGGCGACAGGGACAGCCCGAAGGGCAGGACCTTGTACTGGTATGCCCGCCCCTCGAATGCGACGTGACGTCGAGAGTGACCGACTGAAAGGGAACTCAAAGTTGCAGGAGTGATCCCAGAGAGATGCGACCCATGACCTGAAGACTGACTCACATCGCTCTTTAGCTCGCTTGTTCTTGAGCTGTCAGAATCTAAAACCTGGATTGGCTGTCATGAGGAAGTCATTTCACTCAAGACAAATTCTCCTTGGCCATTCTTCAGTTTTATTAGAGGAGTAGTTCACTAGAAAAAAATCAAATAAAGGTAACACTTTATTATAACGTTCAGTTGTAAGTCATTTATAAGTGATTAGTTAATGATGAATTAATCATTTACAAAACATTCATAAGCGATTAATAAGTGATATGCTAACAATTTGTGTATGTTTTGTTAATTAATTTACAAGTCATTTACAAGTAATTAGTTAATAATGAACTAATCATTTACAAAACATGACTATGCGTTCATAAATTATTAATAAGTGATATGTTAATGTTTTTATCTATGTTTTGTAGATTAAGTTATAAATAATTTACAGGTGATTAGATGATGATTAACTAATAATTTACAAAACATGACTATACGTTCACAAATGATTATTAAGTAATATGCTAACGCTTTTCAAATCTGCCGTAAGTTATCTTATAAAAAAATAGCATCATGAAATAATTAAACAGATCCTTAGTAAATGGTTAATAATACACTGAAACAAATGATGCTATTTTTTTAAGGTAAGTGGTTGCAAACTATTTATTTTAGCTACATTTAAATAAAAAAAATGTTGAAAGTTAGTCAACTAAATTTGTTTACTTAAATGTAGCTAAAATAAATAGTTTGCAACCACTTAAAAAAAAATTAGTAAATTAAATTACAGTATAGCTACTAGTTAAGTTACTATTATTAATCACTTA
>NW_015508080.1:592-3777 GCF_001515645.1 Sinocyclocheilus grahami | reverse complement strand
ACTGTTTCAGTGGGACCACCATCCTGCTCTTGAATGTATTCAAGCCGTTCAACACCGAATGAGCACGTTCCTGCGTGAGGCGTGCAGGTTTTGAATACTTTGTAGTGTGTACTGCAGTGAATCAGGAAAGTGACTGTGTCGAGCTCTAAATTTAGTTGAAAAAAAGACAATTGCTCCCCAAGTCAGACATTGCTGCTTCTTCAGTAATTCTAATGAACATGTCAAGAAGATCTAGGGAGGGTTTGTATAATAACAAATATTTCAATTTAGGTGAACTCTTTAAGGGTTAGTGTAGTTGTGTTCTGCTGGTAATCTGATTGTTTAACCAGAGTTTATGCCCATATGCTGTCAAAAAAAAAGGACAAAATGCAAAAAATATTGTACCCTTAGGTATACAACAGTATGTCACTGAGGTAGTATCTTTAAAGAGACAATTTTGTACCTTATCTACCCCTAAAAGTAGTAATATGTACTCTACTATGAACCATTTAGGGGTAAATAAAATACAAAGATTTATTTTAAAGGCACTGCCCCAGTGACAAGCTGCTGTACCCCTAAAGATAGTTTTTTTTTTTTAATTCTGGGAGTGTAACAAGTTTGATATTTCTCAAAGGTGCTCAAGGCATTGCCTCGTATCGAAGGTCGTCCAGGGGCTTCACTTCCACCGATGGACTTCGAGGCTCTTGAGTCTGATCTGCGAATGGCACATGGTAATGAAATAACTCCTGAAGATGTGATGTCGGCAGCCATGTACCCTAAAGTCTTCCAGGAGTTCAAAGAGTTCACATCAAACTTTGGCCCAGTGGACTGCCTTAACACTCGCCTGTTTCTGGATGGCCCCAAAATCGCAGAGGAGTTTCAGGTGCGTCACAATAATTATATCAACTGACTTCAATGATTTGTCTCTTTTTATTTATTTATACATTTTCTGCTCATATTTCATATTCTGCTCATATGTTTACATACCACTTGCAGAATATGCAAAATGTTAATACTTTTAACTAAATAAGTGGGATCATGTTTTTTTTATTTAGTACTGTCCTGAATAAGCGAATACACATAACAGTTTTTTACATATACGCCACAAGGCAAAATAATAATTTAATTAAAAAAATGATCCTGTTCAAAATGTACATACCCATGAATCTGTGTGTCGTTTACATCCAGAGGCATAGACGGAAATCCCGGGGGGTCGGGGGGGGACAGGACCCCTGAGGGTTGTCCCCCCTAAAAATATGATTATAAACCACGCTGTGTATTGTAAATAACGTTTTATACTTTAAATAACTTTGTAAGTAGTAAAACAACACAAACGTAAACGGGGCAATAATGCGTTTTAAGTTTAGAAATATTTTGAGTCTCCCCCTTCCTTGCCTCACAGTGCTTTGGTCCAAATGCCTGCTTTCCTCTTTTACATCACCACAGTGTTGCCAAGTCCATGGTTTTACAGCACAAATTGGCTACTTTAACACTGTTGCCGCGGGTTGTTTTTCATGTCCGCGGGTTGAAGCGACCACAACAATGCATGCAAATTTTGCCGGAGGAACCCCGTCGAAAAATGAAAAAAAAAAATTTTTTACCGGGAACCCCTCGCGATTGGACTAGTTTTGGGCTAGTATTGAGTAGCAACTGGGTGGGTTTTATTGCGAAAACCTGGCAACCCTGCATCACCTGCACAACACACACAGTCCGGTGAGAGAGAACAAAGTCAATAGTTGTGGAACTCCAAGGCTGTCAAGGCTATTTTATTCACTTAAATATTGGATGAAGTGATTCTTTTCTCTTTAATACAGATGATGCCAATGTATTTTTCGATGAGTCTGCTATGTTAGCAATAATAACGTTTCCTGCCTGACAGATAGTAATGTCTACAACGAACACGAGCGCTGTCTCAGTGCGACCATAACAGCTTGAAGTTGTCTAATTTGGCACGGTCTCCCTGTTACACTAATAGTAGTAAGGCTGTGTAAACTTTTCCTTACAAGTACAATTTTAGCTGTATTATTTGTGTCCCCTTCAAAAATTGCTTTTGAGAAATTTTGTTTATTGTCCCCCCCCTACTGTTAGACGAAATTTACACCCCTGTCCAGAGGGTGTAAACTTTTGAACAGGATGATGTGTACATTATTATTTTTTTGTTTAAAGATCATATTTTTTCATTTAGTACTGCTCTCAGAAAGTACATAAAATACATGTTTCCCAGAAGACAAAATAAGTACAATTTACCCCGATCCTCCAATTCAAAAAGTTTACACCCCCAGCTCTTAATGCATTGTGTTCTTGAGCATCAGTAAATTATTTCACTTTTTGAAATAGTTGGATGTGAGTCCCTCAATTGTCCTCATTGTGAAAAGATGGATCTCAGAATCATACAGTCACTGTTGGAAAGGGTTCAGATATGCAGGAGATGCTGGGAAACCAAAGAGTGTTCAGGACCTAGACAATTTTTCTGAAGAACAGTGGGCAGTTGAACTGCTCAGGGGCTCATGAACAGATATCACAAAACGCAAAAACAGTTGTAGTCGATCATCCAGGTAATGACACACAGTAATAAGATTACAGGGTATGTAAACTTATGAACTGGGTCCTTTTTTATAAATTTAGTTATTATTTTGTCTTGTGGAGTACTGTATTTGGAAACATCTGTTATGTGAAATAGCTTATTCAGGACAGTACTAAAAAATAACATCCATTTTTTATGATCCTTCTCATTTTGTTAAAATTATTTACATTTTGCATATGTTAATACCCTGCAAGGGGTATGTAAACGTATTAGCAGAGCTGTGTATTTTTCACTGTGCCTTATTTATTGTACTAAGTTATCTCAGCTATATTTCACCCTGTTAAATTTATAACACTATGGGATTTGACCTTCTAAGCATTAGCCAAGAGCCTGACTGCTCTCTCACCGGGAGATTTGCAAAATTAGACTTCTTGTGTCCTCATCTAGCCTCCACTTCGCAAAGTTTATTAGCACACTTTATTGTGACTGTGGTTGTAAAATTTATTAGCATAGTAAGATTGAATAGCATGCCTATTTTGTGTTCAAAATATATTACTTTACTAGGCTCTCTTTGTGAAGTCAGATCAAATATAAATGTTATTTTATAGCTCTAATTTAACTGAGAGTTTAGAGTACTTTTTTTTAGCTTTATCCATGCTAGTTTATGAATAATCTCAAACTG
>NW_015508080.1:0-366 GCF_001515645.1 Sinocyclocheilus grahami | reverse complement strand
CTCTGGCTCTTTCCTCTCACAGGTTGAGTTGGAGAGAGGGAAAACGTTGCACATCAAAGCCTTGGCCTTGGGTGACTTGAACAAGTCAGGTCAGAGAGAGGTGTTTTTTGAACTCAACGGCCAGCTGCGTTCAGTCTTGGTCAAGGATACGGCAGCAATGAAGGTAACTGTTCGCTGTTTATTTTCCTCCCTAGATTGCTTTGTTTCATCACTGAAAAGCAATTATCCTGACGCAAACAGTACACTCAATCCTTCAGACATGTTTTGCGAATGTTCCCTTTTCTCTCTCGAGGTGTGAATAATTTCTGTCATAAGCTAAAAATGATCTTGCTCTTGCTTTCATTAGTGTTTATCACATAGAGGCAG
>NW_015508079.1:31118-31706 GCF_001515645.1 Sinocyclocheilus grahami | reverse complement strand
CCTCTGTTACCACACATGCTTCTCAGCTCCTCCAGCGATCAGAGCGCTAAACAGACATCAGCTGAGCCTGTCAAGCCCTGTCAGTCTGCCATAGCCCTGCACACTGGATCTCTGGGGCTCAGGAATAGAGCGGGTCAAAGGAAGGGATTTCCTCTTTACCTCTGCTGTACTTCAGTGATCTATTGGGATCAAGCGCAGGAGGTCGACGGCCAATGCATTATCAGCATTTGATAGCGAGCTCCCTGGAGAGACTCAAATTTACTATTAGCTTTTGTTTCAAGGCTTCTAGCCTTACATTAGCCAAAGTGACACTTTTATCAGAGACTGCAGAAACAGCTTTTTTTATTGTGTAATTTATGTTTATAAGTTATTAATCATGCTATGTATCTGTTCAGCAGCACTTTAATAGCAAACCACAGTTGTGGTGGGATCGGAATAAAATCACAAGTCCCTGTGGTTCAGTTGAGGTTGGTTTAATACAGTACACTATACAGCAGCCAGTAAAAGCTTCATCCATTAGCTTGAATGTTTCTCCAGAGGCCACATTTATATAGTCCATTTATGAGCAGCAGCACACAGTGCAAATAG
>NW_015508079.1:27809-30160 GCF_001515645.1 Sinocyclocheilus grahami | reverse complement strand
AAAAAAAGAGCACAAAACAAATAAAAGTGGTTAATATGACTTGTGTGCTGCATTCCTAGTCTTCCAAAGCTTTAATAGCTTTGTGAGAAGAGCAGACAGACTGAAGTTGTTATTCACTCAAAATCTTGTTTGACAGCAGACGTCACTATTCAGTTTGTTTGGCAAAGAGAAGCTTGGGCACTGCAATAAATAACTAATTTGGTGTTCCACCGATACAGGTGAGGCTGAGTAAATGATGACAACTTTTAAATTAAAACTTTTAGTTAGAAAGCAAAATCTTCAGATCATCAGATTCCCACCCAACCTTTCTGCTTCACAGAGAAGTCGTTATCCTCTGATGAATACTATGCAAGCCTGCAGGTGCCACATCAATTTATATTCCAATTTCCTGTCCGCTACCCTCTTTCTTTCTAACTCTCTACTGTCCAACTAGATGAAATATTGAGGGCTTTCTGCTGAGGAGTGAACTGGCCCATTTTTACCCCATGTGTGCCAGACACTGAGGTGATCGTCTTGAACACCTGGCTCAAGCTCTGTAGCGCTCTTTGCCCACACAACAACACACAATAAATCAATGAAGCATTTCATTAGAGCAGATGGCTTCATCTCCAGCGATCTGGTGCCATGTGTATTGTTGAGGTGCACTGCAGTGGACCAGGTCAGGCTAAAAACTAGAATGCCGGTGTTGTCACAACGAAACAGCTTGACCCCTTACTCCCTTCGTCACGACAACACGTCAAGGGGTCAGTGAGGCATGACAACCCCACACAACAGAAGGATCGTGTAACAGCGCAGGGAGTATAAATGTATTCAGCTCTCCTCTTTTTCTCTCTCTCCCTTCCTCCAGAGGTCTATCCTCCGCTTCAGATCTGTCCAATGTCATGAGCAGAAGTATGCAAATGATATTCACAGTGTTCCCTTGTACTGTTCAGCAAGTCTGCTCTGCATATTCCAAACTGGAATTCTCCTCAGGTGGAATTTCACTCAAAAACCATGAGAAATTTCACACACAATAAGTAAACTGCATATTTTTTTCTCATTTTTATTTAAAGAAAATATGTAATCTATAGTGCATCCACTGCTCTAAATTACATACTGGCATATCATCAGCACAAAACATATGTTCATTCTTTTCTCTACAAATCATCCCATTCAACAAGCACAAAACAAGAGCTTTTTAAAGCATAAACCAGTGGCAAAATTATTATATTACAAGTCAAGTCCCCCCTCCTCCCAATCTCCATCTAGATTTACATACCTCTTTCTCATGCAGAAACATCAGGTAGGGGACGAGAAGGCAGAGCATGTCAGCAGAATCAGCAGTGCGCACGCAGCGGTCTATTCCACTCTGATGTGATGGCAGCATGTGAGCTGCTTTAGCTCTCTCAGCTATTGTTACAGCCGCCAGCTCTGCACTGAGCATGCTCCAAACACCGCTCCACTCACTGTTGGCATGGGAACCACTCAAGCACAGACCTCACTAAAAAGGACCTCCCTGATATACACACTCTTTCCCCCCCACCTGCCCTCTCAAGGGGGTTTTCCTTGTTTTTGCATTTATGTAACCCTATGTGTGAACCAAAGCAAATCTTCACAGACTAGAATAAACTGACATAAAACATCCACTCATGAAGTTACCTGAGCTAAAAAGACATCTTTAACTAGTTCTAATATCATCGAGTTATTGTCTTCAATCTTGAGTTTATTACAATGAAATTTTATCAGTTTAATCCAAATGGTGATGTTATGGGGAAAAAATGATTTTTGACCTTAAGGAGTGTAGAATTATTTAACTAAACGACTCGATACTCTGCGGAAATGTCCAACAACCAACTAGTGAATTAGTGAGGTCAACAAGTTTATCTATAGATTTATAAAATCTAAATAAGTAAATTGATGTGGGTTTTTATATTTATTTGAATACATTATATTTATTTTAATACATAAATAAATATATGTATTACTATTATATGTGTTATCAATTAAATAATCAAAATAAATAAATATCAATGAATAAAAAATACATCTAGTATTTCTGGTTTTTAGTTTTATATTTATTTTAAAATAAATTCATATCTAAAATTAAATAAAAATCTAAATACATAAACTAGGTTTTTATATTTATTTATTATTATAACAACTCTCAATTCCAAAGCAAGGGCCATAATCTCTACTGGAACGCAGCAGGATTTTACTGCATTCCTCAAAATTCCCATGAGAGGGCTTTCAAAGCATATTGGCTGTGCTCTGTAATTACAGTATGTTGCATGGGGTTGTCGTGGCTGGGCCATACGGAGAGAGCTAATCCTCTGTTACCACACATGCTTCTCAGCTCCTCCAGCGATCAGAGC
>NW_015508079.1:26272-26883 GCF_001515645.1 Sinocyclocheilus grahami | reverse complement strand
GTCTGGGACAAGAGTAAAACAATAAAAAAATCTAAAATATACACTACTGTATATAAAACACTAGCAATGAGATTAGCCGTAGCAAGACAAAGGATTTGAACATTTTATTTGAAACAGAATTTATTAGAAATAGAAATGAGAAATTGTAACATTATAAATGCCTTTACTGTCACTTTTGACAAGAATGAAAGGTAGTATATTTGCAGTATATATAAAAAAAACTTCCATGACCTCAAGGTTCAAAGTTTTAATGTGGCCAAATAGTTTTAATACAAATCAACCCAACACAAAAGTGCCTTCAGTTGAAGAAACATCAATTTAGTGCCCAGAGTATTAAGCATTTTTAAACTGACAAATGCACAAAATGGACCCAGATTTTTAATACACAAATTGTTGCTGTGTCTGGGAGAGGAGAATCATTCAAGAGATTGATGGGCCTCAGGACTTAGAGAGAAAGTCTCAAGTTAGTGGCCATGACACTCAAGATGCAGAGCATTCACAGAGCAGCGGCCGTCACCCTGCCCAAAGACTCGCCATTCCTAATTTATGAGGGCTCGCCGCTCTACCAAGCCTCAATAATTCATACACCCAGCTCCACACAGTGATCACTG
>NW_015508079.1:23639-24673 GCF_001515645.1 Sinocyclocheilus grahami | reverse complement strand
AGAATTAGCCTTTTATGCTTGGGAAAACTGCACGGTCTGCACACAGTATACTTGCACACAGTCCAAACAAAACATCGCTGCTCACATTAATTTTGCACAGCATAAACAGTGTTTTCCCTCCTAATATATGGCTGTTTGTCCTCCACGGCTGTGTACAAAGTGGTAAACTCATTTTACAATGTTGTTTGTTTACACAAGTAATTTATTTTAATATTAATATATTTATTTAGATTTCATAGTTTAAAACAGTATAAGTTAGATCTTTGTAGCAAAGTCTCTTTAAAGCCTTTTTAAATGGCAGTATGTGTCATTGTCATCTGAATTGCTTGGGGTGAAAGTGTCAAGTTCTTCAATTTAATGACTTATAAACATCTGCTTACAATTGCTCTGTGTAAATTGTTTCAACCAACCTCATGAAGTGAGTGGTTCCAGGAAATGGCCCATATTTGGTCAGAATGGTTCTTATTAATTGATTTAATTGAATTAATAGAGATCTGATTCAAAGTCAACTTTATGTAAAACAGGAGGAAGAGCTGAACTCCTCACTAGCATCAGTATTTACACAACAAAAGGGGTCTTTTTCTTAACAAGCCCTTTCAGAATACATCACTCACTATTATGATGCAGAATATTCAGTGCATCTGATGATGAAGGCTATGCAGATGAGGCCCAGTAACAGCCAGGGATGATTTTGCAACCAACAATGTGGCCATTTCATCTCTGAAAATTTAGTTTTTTGCCTTGATGTAGACAGAATATTAAACTGCACACTGAATGCATTACTAACCCCTTGATGGCCCTTTAGTTCATCAAAATAGCCTTGATTCAAGACATCCAGGTGATAGTGATAATGTAAAACAAGTAACCAAAAGAAACTACAGCATGTCTAAATGTCTACTGCATGATACCTCCACTGATACAGCACTCTTTATTGATACAGGATTCCATTGTAGAATCTGTTAAAAACTATGGGGAATGGGACTGACTTCATTATACTGTATTTTGCCGACATAAAGAAGGATACAAATGAAAAC
>NW_015508079.1:21710-23014 GCF_001515645.1 Sinocyclocheilus grahami | reverse complement strand
ACACACACACACACACACAGTCACGTAATCTTCATATAAGCCTTAAATAAATAAAAAACTGAAAAACTAATGACGCTGAAAAACTAATGTCATCACCCTCATTATCATGATGCTTTAGTCATCATGCTGTGGTGATTTAATCTTCCAAAAATTGACATCATATCATGACAATGTCATGTGGTATTCTAGTTGTGAAACTGTTTTAGTAACATTTAAGATTTTCAACATTTCGAGAGCGAGAGAGAGATAAAGCGACATGCCTTGAATCAAGGGCAAGGCCAGACTGATATATGTTGCTCTTGTGGAAGACCTTCCAGAGAACATCCACGCTTGACTTTAGGCAAAACAAACAGTAGCTATATAGTCATTTGCATCTTAGCAAAGTTCAGTAATGGAACATTAAGTGTTTGTTTAAATAAAACACATTTAAAGTAGGTCACATACTACATGTAATCTACAGGAGATATGCAAATGAACTCTGAGTGGCTCATACTGAGCAGTTCTGAGCTCATCTGTCCTTGCAGCTCCCCTGTCATGTTTTCTGCTAGTGACCATGATACATGTCGAGGTCATTTAGTGTGTTTCTAGTTAATCTAATATATAGCTAAATGCAGTTTAGTTGTATAGTTGTCTATACAAAAGTGAAATGATCGTATTTTCCTCACCATCCTCATTCAGAGGAACTGGAATTTTTGTTTGATGCCAAATGATGCATAGTGCACACAACCAAACACTCTTTTTAACCTGGCTAAATTGTAGTCAAGCACCAAAATTTCAGAAAATTAAAATATTTGAGAAAAGAAAAATAATTTTAGGTTTCAGCCAAAATAGTTTTTAAGGCTGCAATCACTGAACGAAACAGCGCTTCTCTGATGTTTGGACTTTGTCATTGTCTTAGTGCACACAATGTGGATAAGCTACAACAAGTAAACTTATCAGCAGCGTAGACACACTTCTGGACCAAAAATAATGCTAGAGTAGCAATATATGAAAATAGTTCAACTGTGGAGGCTCATTGACAAAACAGCTTATGAATTGTTTATCATCTGTGCACAGCATACTAAGTTCAATTACCCAAATTCTTTACCAAACTTGTTTTTTTTTTGTTTTGGGTTTTAGGCTAAATTAAAAAACTTTAATTTCAATTTTGGGTGTTTCTGTAAAAAAATAAAATAAAATGATGTTGCATCACTAGTAAACAGCAAAAGTTTCTTTAAACTTTCTGATCAAGAACAGCTGTCAGCTCTCAGCTCTCTTTGCTATAAGTTTAAATGCATCATATAATAATTGCTGTTAATAATGTT
>NW_015508079.1:17989-21067 GCF_001515645.1 Sinocyclocheilus grahami | reverse complement strand
GGTCATGTAAACAAATGCAGAACCTCTATCTAAGGGTGCCAGCCAGTCTCCATCTGTAATGGCAAATAATGGCAGATTTCCAGTCATCTTCACCCCATAATGGGTCTTAAGAGTAAAGACAGTCACCCAGCAACCTGCTAATTCCCAACAATCACATGTGCCTCTGCTGCCCCTCGTCTCGATCTCTATTGACTTTTAATGATCATAGATATGAGTTAGTATTCAGAGATCCTGCACGTGACTTACTTTTACGCTTATGATGACATCCAACAATAACGCTGCCGCTTTAATTACCCACTCTACGGTTTCCTGTTCAATTCAAGCCGAAACTCAGACTCACAGAAGCTGACTAAAACTGAAGCTTGCAGGAGTGGAAAACCTCGCTCAAAATCAGTGAAAACTCGACCACGAAGTCCATTCCTTCAGCCTGCGCTATTAATGAACCAAACGCGCGTGAGTCCCATTCACAACCGACTCATTAGAATTTAGATACGGGACCGATGACTGTTCAACAGATGCTCAAACTTACACAGAGATGACACCCGCTGCTCGTGAACGAACACCGGCTTGTGACAACCTCCAAACAGGCCACGACCCCATATTCTGTCAGTCAATGGAAATAAAAGTACACATTTTTTTCAAAGCACATAAATGACATAAATTGCACCTTTGTGCTAAACTATAATCAAAGGCGAGATTATTCTGCTGATATATAGCCTAATTATAATTTAATATAATGTAAAATAATTCATAAGTCAATATGAATACATTATACTTTCTTATGAAATTACCAGCTTTGAATAGACCTTAATATATATTTTTGGACTTTTTCTTATTATTCTTTGTGTTGCTACTGCAAACTGACTAGTGGGTTTTCTTAGACTCATGCGTTCGGGTAAAAAATAGACACTTCCGTCTGTCGCTGCGTCAGCGTTAACTGGCAGTTTTCTTAGCCAATTACAGTGAAGAAGACCTCTAATGAGGCGTGACCAAGTACACAAACCCAACCAATCACAGCGTAGCAAGCACAAGCGACGGGTCCATACTCCAGAAGTGAGGTGTCTATTTCATTT
The DNA here is from genome assembly GCF_001515645.1 of Sinocyclocheilus grahami. Classification (NCBI taxonomy): domain Eukaryota; kingdom Metazoa; phylum Chordata; class Actinopteri; order Cypriniformes; family Cyprinidae; genus Sinocyclocheilus; species Sinocyclocheilus grahami. The sequence goes on along the minus strand of NW_015508079.1, from coordinate 19,994 downwards.
TCTGCCGTAGATGGTATCGAATCGAGCAGAAAGTTGAAAACTGGTAACATATGATTAAACATTGTGATTAGAATGAATGGAACAGCATATTCAAATTTTGACAATCAAGAACACGTCCTCAAACTAGGCGAAACTTTTGAGAAACAACCTAAAAGTGCATTCCACACGGTACGATGTAAGTGGCATATTTTACATTATTATCTCTATATTGGAATATTTATATAAACTCATACAAACAAATCATATTTTGAAAAAAAGAGCTGTTTCTTACGTTGATACTGAAACCATAAGTTGTTTTTAAACAATGTGCACAGGCATATGAGAAGGCAGCTATGTGTTTTTCCACCTTGCTGGCTATCTCAGCTTTATAATGTTATTTGGAAATAATGAAAAAGCATCTGTCTTTGTGCTTATAATGGAAACCTTCCTAAACGAGCACGCTTTTCTATCCGCTGAAACGCTGTGGTTAAAAAATTAGATCTTGGAAAACATTTAATTCATGAGGAATTACTGATTTTCCACTACAATAAGCAACACGCGCCCTCTGTAGGTTCTACGTTGGTACAACGCTGCTTATGTTGAATGTCAGCAATGGTACACATGATTATGAAATACGAATGTTTTCTTCCTGATCATAGATGATTTCAAACCAGCCTCCATAGACACAACATGTGAGGGGGAGCTGGAAGTGGGCAAAGGAGAGCAAGTTACAGTCACACTACCGAACTTAGAGGTAGGCTCAGTAACCTTAGTTCCACAAAAAAATGATTGTATGTACAGTAGCATGGATGATTAAGCTGAATCTCCTTTCCCATCAATCTTTGCAGGGATCCTTAGCACCTGTTACCGTATTTAAAGGTTCCAAAAGGCCTTATATGAAAGAATGCGTTCTCATTGTTAACCATGACACGGGAGAGTATCGTCTGGAGAAACTCAGCAGCAACATTGCCGTCAAGAAGACCAGGTATTAATTTGTTTGTGTTCCAAGTCATATGGATTCACAATATATTTCATGATATACTCATTTAAAGCTTTTGTTAAGTAAATAAAGTGTCATGTTTCTGTTTCCTTACAGGGCTGAGGGAAGCAGTAAGGTTCAGTCACGGCTGGAGCAGCAAACCAGCAGGCTCAGTCAGCAGATGAAGACCGGAAGTGGAAACAAGGCTCCATCCAGCACCAAGAGCTCTCCTCCCAAGGAGAAAATGTCTCCATCATCTCCCATGGATGATATTGAGCGAGGTAATATGTCTTGCTGTTACCTTGTCCCAATACCTTGTTGATTTGTCTAGGGATATTTAGGGGATGTAACATTTATTTGAAAAAAATAGGATATAGCCTAGTGCAAATAGGATATAGGAGAACACCACAAATTCAAACAGAGAAAAGATATTTATTTGCTTTAGCCACAACCAGTATAACAAGGAACAGTCTTTAAAGATATTCAAAATATATATATACATATATAATTACAATTAACAATAAACAAAAAGAAATTCAACTTTGAAGTAATAATACAAATGAGCTAAATAAAGACAGCACAAGTGTTGCCAAATCAAATAACCAAATAAAAAAAAAAACTTTTCTAACCTAAGAATTTAAATCTAACCTAGCATAATCAAAATTAAAATCAAAATAACATCTTCGGTGTGCTACCAACATGCCCCACCATAACTACACTAACTAAACAAACCAAAACTTACATTGGGTGGCAACACTACTAAGCTAATGAACTAATACATAAAAAAGATACGTGGAGTGAAATGTATGTCACGTAACATCTAAACTCTCTCTTCAAAGTCTTACCAGAGCGGGTGAATAAAGAGCACGGACACGTACACCACGCTCAACTCAAACATATCAGATGGTAACACTTGCCAATATCTGGAAACATCAGTTCAGACAGTATAATCAGCAGGACACCAGCTTGATTACAGAGCCATGAACCAAAAACATATATGAAAATGGTAAAATAGACAAAATGTTTGGGGTCAGTAAGATTTTTTTT
>NW_015508079.1:10139-11496 GCF_001515645.1 Sinocyclocheilus grahami | reverse complement strand
TTCTATTTCAAATAAATGCTGTTCTTTTGAACTTTCTGTTCAGCAGTAAAACCTGAAAAAAAATCACTTGTGGATACATTCCACAAAAATATTAAGCAGCACAGATGTTTTCATTAATAAGAAATGTTTCTTGAGCACCAAATCAGGATCATGTGACACTGAATACTGGAGTAATCGCTGTAGAAGATTCAGCTTTGTCAACACAGGAATAAATTACATTTAAAATATATTTACATAGAAAATAGTTATTCAATTTTAAATTGTAATAATATTTCACAATATAATTTTTTTACTGATTATTTTTTATCAAATAAATGCAGTCTATGACAGAATAAGAGACTTTTTCACAAACATTAAACAATCCCCCAAACATTTGAACAGTAGTCTAAGTGTCTCTATTCAAACCATACTCATCAGGGAAGAGAATGGCAATCATCTTCAAATATGCAGGTTTTTTTTTTGCAAAGCGGATGAACTGGTGCAGAAGAAGATGACAGAGATTCAGGAAATGGTGAAACATGGGCAGCCAGTGGAGGGCGAGTATCTCACACACCTCCTGATCAGTGAACAGATGTCCTTCACTGAGGTTTTAGGAAGCATTACAGAGCTTCTGCTGGCTGGAGTCGACACTGTAAGTATCTTCACTCTTTACGGATGCAATGTATTGCAACAAATACTTTGTAGTAGTTTCATTTTATAAACAATCTTGCCATTTGCAGCATTTGATTTCAAACTAAAAGAAAGAAATAAGCAATAAATAAGTGTCACTAATTGTTAGACACAAGAAGTATAGTTCACTTTCACTCAAGGTTCAAATCTTTATTGTGAGGGGCTTCAATATATACTTTATAAGTAACAGGAAGTGAAACTGTTAACTCAGCACAAGCAGGGAAATGGAATGAGACAGTCTAGGAAAAAACAGCTACGAATATATATCATGTCTTGTGATTGCCTGGTGATGTAATGCTAATGCAATGGGGTACAGAAGGCGAAGGCCACAGGGTGTTATAGAATCTCACACTAGTATTTGTAACATATTTGAGATTCAGCATTTTTAATGCATGCTCATTTTAGACATCAAACACTATTTCCTGGGCATTGTATCACTTGGCACGAGAGCCAGAGATCCAGCAGAAGCTCTATGAGGAGGTTATCAGTGTCTGCCCTGGTGAAAAAGTGCCCTGCAGTGAAGACATCACCAGGATGCCATTGCTAAAAGCCATCATTAGAGAGACTCTTCGGTATAGTATCTTCTGTATATCTCAGTTATACTGTGTTATAAACATATTTAAAGGAATAGTTCACCCAAAAATTAAAAGTTGCTTAAAATTTACTCGAAGTAGTAGTTGAGTTTTTT
>NW_015508079.1:8455-9019 GCF_001515645.1 Sinocyclocheilus grahami | reverse complement strand
GCAGTCCTTCACCTTTGGTCTAACTTCCTCTGCTATTACAGAGTTAGTTCTGCTTGTCAATGAGTAACTAAGATTAAGGTTTTAGCATGTTGCTGCCTGTAATTAACATTAAACTTTAATAAACCGTGCATGTTTTAGGCCAATATGCCTTAATGATTTTTCCTTCTGCAGTTAATTAAACACTATGAAGTGTGTCCAGCCCCTTCAGGAAGGACTGTGAAGCCAATCACACGAACTCTGCTGGTCCCTGCCACGTCCATTGACCTGCAGTTTATTGACAGGCAAAAGGAGCCAGAGGAGCCACTCAAAGCAAATGCTTCTGTATAAATAACTGTGCACTTCTCAAAGCAATTCTTGCATGTTTACATATTTGATATGACTTATATAATTGAAATATATAACTACAATGCATAGCCCTGTGGACACAAAGTGCTTACTAAATTACATTGCTTGACTGTTGCTTTTTTTAAAGGCACTTTTATTTATAATAACAAAGACTCGTTTTACTGTTATAAATATGTATTAAATACTGTGAATGTACTCATTTTTGGCATTACATTGTAT
>NW_015508079.1:0-2820 GCF_001515645.1 Sinocyclocheilus grahami | reverse complement strand
CCACAAAGATGGGGCTTGTGAGAATATCCCAACCACAATTCAGAGCTACAACAGTTTAAAACATTCAGCATCGATGAACAGATGTCTTTCAAATCAGCTTACCTTCCTTAGCACATTCTCCAGAGTCTCTGGTCGACCGATATCAAAACAGATGAGAACTGCATCAGTGTCTGGGTAAGAGAGGGGGCGCACGTTGTCATAGTATGGAGACCCTGCAAATAGACACAAAAACACTGTACTAATAAATAAATGATTTCTTAACATAAACTAATACATTTGAGCAATAACAGTACAATGGAACGTATAAGTTGAGCGTGTTACATTTATACAGCTGAATTATTTTAAGGTATGTTGCTATTAGATTTATATGCACACCTTGTATAACCGCTGCAATTAACTCTTATTTATATTATACTTATATTTAATACTTATACTTATATTTTATTTATATTATTTAACTTATTTATATATTCACAATCTATCAAACTGTTCAACAGCATGTATACAATTTTATTATACAATTTTTCTTTATTTTTGTTATAGCTTTCATTTATAAATATATATATATATATTTATTTTTTTTCACTTCAATTATATTTTGAGTTTTAAAAATGTTATGTGCTTTTGTCATTTTAGGAGTTTTTTTCTCATCTTTTCTTCTATATTTATTAATTTACAGCATGCAGTTGCATAGAACAACATCCCCATAAACTAGTCATTTGACAGTTCAAAGTCTTTAAATAAAGTCTAATAACTAAAAGTCTAAAGTAAATAAGAATTTTCCTTATCTATTTATTGAAAGTGTCACTGTGAGTAAAATCTTCTAAGGACATTCTAAGTCGGGGTTAGACTAATACTGGTTGATTTTCTGTTGGGGTCCCTGCATGTGCAAGTCACTGTCCCGCTATAGGAAGACAGCACATGTACTCAGGATTCAAGCTCAGTAAATTAGGTTACAGCGCTATTCTGGGAGGTGAGTGTTGAATCTGCTCTAGAAAGTTTGTAGGGCTTGAAATGAGTTCAAACCTCAGATCATTAACCATCATTACTGAAATATTTAAAGGTCTCATTTTGAAATGTCTGTCCAGTCTGATAAAAGGATGGCGAGCAGCTTCATGGTTTCTCACAAAAACATAGATGAGGAGGGAAAAGATGATAACTGTAAATTCAGATTTCATAATATATAAACAGATGTGTCAATCTATAAACAACTGTGTTGAAAGAAATCATGCTACGATCACATACTACCTACATATCTGTAGTTTATTTTGAGAATAGTATTACCTATAACAACATTCATCTGAGTCATTCTAAAAGTGTGGGAGTCAAGAGTGAGTCTGCTCTGAGAACATCACCGGCAATCCGTGTTGAGTCTGTATCAACTGGATTGGTCTAGTTTACTGTACACTCTTAAAAAATAAAGCTTACAGTCAACCAAACACAGTTTTACAGCTTGATTTAGTTGAAGAACCACAAAAAACTTCAGACAACCATGCATTCACAGAACAGAGACATTAATATGCTGATAGTGCAACATGAAGAGCTTATATTAAACTTGAACTAAACTCAAGATGTCCCTATAAACTGCTTTTGATAAGAAAAACCTGAAACCAAGCTGAACTAAAACCTCCATTTTTAAAAGTGTATGTTAATAAAATATGAAAATAGTCCTAACACTCACTTTTACATTTTTGCTCCTTCTCCAACCTCATCATCCCACATATTCATGGATTTATGAATTTCATTCACCTATGTATCTTATAAGTCTAACAAGAATCTCTGTAGTCCTCCTCACCCAGTCCCAGTCCCAGTCCACCAGAAGTTCATGGCCTTCAGAAAACTCCATCACACAGCCCACAAAGCCCAAAACCTCATTACAGCTTCTTTAACGACCAATAGCCTACATACATATGTGAATGTGTGTGGAGTTATAGGAGTCCCCAGAGACATCAAATTAGCAACATCAAATGGTTTTTCCTCCTCTTACCTGAAGTATCCCAAAGACTGAGCTCAACTCTCAATGTGTCCACCTCAAAACTGGCTGTGTAGTTCTCAAACACTGTAGGAACATAGTTCTGTGAGAGAAAGAGCAAAAGTTTGATATTTAACTAAACAAAACTAACTCAGGGCTAAAACATAACGCAAGTTTTGCACCCATGACACAAATGACATTAAAAATCGGATTAATGCTGATAGCGGTGACTTTTCTCTACAAACCTCTGGAAAGGAGTCTTTGGCAAAAACATTTAACAAAGACGTCTTCCCACACTGAGTGTCCCCGACCACAACTATTTTACATTTCAAATCGTGATGGTGATCCATCATGGACTAACTGAACCTCATCTCCATTCACTGTCGCTGAACATCCGCCGGTTGACCTCGAGTCTGCAGTCTGTCCATGTTACATGAGAGAAATATTCCAGTACTCTGTTCAAAGTGCTTTAAGTTGTCCTCAGTGTCTTCGGGTTGTGATAAAGGTGAGTTATGAGTAAAGCTGAACCTCGGCTCTCTGAAAAGGCGCGAGGCGCATCCTCTGTGCGCTGGGCTGCTGTGAGAAATAAACCGCTTCAACCGTGTCGCTCTGGAGTCTGAGAAACATCCACATATTTGTGTGTTGAGCGCAGCGCGAGACCGCCCCTCGCATCAGCTCGCATTCCAGCGCTCGAAACAGACCAACGGGATTTTCTGCAGAGCTGTCACACTAGTTAGGCTATATGCATAACTTACGACTGATGTGATCTATTAAACAGCCAGTAGCATAATTATGAAAACCGTTTAACTAATAACTGTTAGTTACACTATCCGTGTGTGGTCCTTAAG
>NW_015508078.1:27490-31716 GCF_001515645.1 Sinocyclocheilus grahami | reverse complement strand
AAAAAAAAAAAAAAAACATGAATGATAATGCATTAAATTAACATGAATGTGCATCTTATTATTTTATTACAGTACAGTTCTCAGTTGAACGCTGTAGTTTTTTCTTTGTAACTTTGACTTGTTCAATGTAACACTGTGTGAAGCAGATAACATTTTCTTGATTTTTGTAATATTTATTCTATGTTGAGCATGAAGACAGTCAGATTGTGTGCGTTTCTGGTTATTTAGTGGAAGTATGAACCCGATGAAAAATGACTTCATACATCCACTGAAAACACCCAAACACCAGTTGATTCAAAGATACTGAGAATTTAAAAATGATCAAGGGAAGCGTTCAAGACACACAGAGTTCAGTTCATTTCTAATGCAGTGACATTAAGACAGCATGACTTCAGTGTCCAATTTTTTTTTTTTTTGGAGGCACAAAAATATAAATTTTACATCCAGCAGTACTGTAGATAATAATTTGATCAACATGAACAAGCAAATTGCATTTATTGGCAAGGCAAGGCAAGTTTATTTGTATAGCACATTTCATACACAATGGTAATTCACACACACTGGCCCAGCTAACCAATCACAGCACACACTGGCCCAGCTAACCAATCACAGCACACACTGGCCCAGCTAACCAATCACAGCACACACTGGCCCAGCTAACCATTCACAGCACATTTTGTATTTCAGAAGGTGGGCCTTCATTTGATACAGGAACTATTCGAGCCGTTCATGCCAGACTGGGGAGAGAGGTCTTGTAATAATGTAAAATATTTCGAACAACCTAGTATGAGTGCCTGTTCTAGTACACCCCCAAAACAAAACCAAGACTTTGTAAAAGAGCATAATAGGGAGTCAAATGCATATGATAAAAAAAAACAAAAAAAACATGAATGATAATGCATTAAATTAACATGAATGTGCATCTTATTATTTTATTACAGTACAGTTCTCAGTTGAACGCTGTAGTTTTTTTTTGTAACTTTGACTTGTTCAATGTAACACTGTGTGAAGCAGATAACATTTTCTTGATTTTTGTAATATTTATTCTATGTTGAGCATGAAGACAGTCAGATTGTGTGCGCTTCTGGTTATTTAGTGGAAGTATGAACCCGATGAAAAATGACTTCATACATCCACTGAAAACACCCAAACACCAGTTGATTCAAAGATACTGAGAATTTAAAAATGATCAAGGGAAGCGTTCAAGACACACAGAGTTCAGTTCATTTCTAATGCAGTGACATTAAGACAGCATGACTTCAGTGTCCAATTTTTTTTATTTTTTTTGGAGGCACAAAAATATACATTTTACATCCAGCAGTACTGTAGATAATAATTTGATCAACATGAACAAGCAAATTGCATTTATTGGGTTAGTTTAACACCATCAATGCCATTCAACTGACACGCAACAGCTGTTGTGACTGCTGGTCAACTGGTCAATTAAACATTCAAACCGCAGTAAACACTATAAAAGTGTGTATTAAAAGTGTACTTTCTTAACCCGCTCTTTTATCTTGTTGTCAGGATGAGATCTGCAGCTCTTCTCTCGCTCTTCATCATTCTAGCTTTCAGGGATGGAGTGGACTGTCAAAGCTTTAAAGAATACCAGTGAAAACACATTATCCCAACCAATTTTAGGAAACACTTTAATTCGATAGTCCACTTTAGGCATTCTATTAACAGTAAGTAACTTTGCAACTACATGTCAACTAGCAGTTAGTAGAGTATTAGTAGACTGTCTGCTTAATAACTTCTAACACTTTCTTTGTCAAATTATTCTACTAACCCTAAATCTACCCTAACAGTCTACTCTTGAGAGTTAGTAGACATGTAGATGCAAATTAATGAGAATTAGTTGACATGTAGTTACAAAGTTACTTATAGTTAATAGAATGTCTAAAGTGGGCTATCGAAATAAAGTGTAACCCAATTTGAAAACCAAGAATATAGCTGACTGGGGGAGGTACCTATGGAATAATAATCTCTGTAACAGAACTACAATTCAATCCTTCATCAAGAGCAGTGAGAACAAATCTGTAAAGGTTCTGGCATTGACATAGGGAATTATACTGAAAGTAAAGATTTCTTTCAAGTGTACATTGTTGCGAGCACTAAGGGAATAAAAAAAGAGTACACATTAACAATTGTACTTCAGGCACATATAATGTTATTGTTAAATGTGAGAACGAACAACCTGTGCACTATCATGGTCAACGCTTCAAAGAGAACACACATACACAGCCCTGCTTTCGAAGAGCAGGATTTGTTTTCAATGCAGTGGGAGTGAGGAAACAAAGATGTTGCTTTGAAAATATTGCTATGCCACACAGATGTTTCAATTGCATATAAACAGTTAAGCATTTCAATAAAGCTTTCTTTGCATAGTGCAGTTCGGCATTATACATCGAACTGATCAAATGTACTCCTTGAATTCAATGTAGTTTGCTTCAAATAAAAGCATCTGCCAAAAGCATACATTTATCATTTTAGTTATTTTGTGAAATCAGATTGATTCTCTTTAATGCATGATATGTAATGATGTCAAAAAGTAACTCTGTAGACATTTAAGGCACATTTAATATATCTGAACATTAATTTAATCAAGAAATGTCTAATTCTATGATCTCTTAACAAACCACCACCTTTCTACATTTTTGCTCAATGTCTCTGAATCCAAATTAATTAGTTCCAACATATCAAAAAACTTAAATGTGACTCATATATCATCCAAGATGGCGGCGCGTTCACACGCTGCGTCTTCTCTCTCTCCTGACAGAAAGGTGTTTTCGTGTTTTTTGTCTTGTGAGTCGCAGTGTTTTTGTACGCATTCGTCGCGTCTATTTGTTTCCAAGCGCGCATATTGTCGTGAGTTTCTGCTCGATGTCGGCAGAACCACATTTTTAGAGTTAAACTCTGCGCACGCCGAAGAGCTGCGGGATCTCGGTCTGCTCCGGAGACCCACTCCATCACCGACCCCCACTGCTACATCTCGCCCACAGCAGAGGCGCCACAAGCGGCGCGAGAGGAAGCAGAAGAGGGGTAAGTGCGGAGGTATCCGGGCTAGGCTAGCGGCTAACCCACACAAGCCGGCTATCCCCACCATCGTACTGGCTAACGTACGCTCTTTGGACAATAAACTGGACTACATCCGACTACTACGCTCAACTCAGAGGACTGTAAGAGACTGTTGTGTTTTTGTGTTCACGGAAACATGGCTCAACAACAGCGTTCCGGACTGCGCTATTCATCTCGATCAGCTGACATGCTATCGAGCGGACAGAGCTCGCGTCGAGGGAGGTAAGACCCGCGGCGGAGGGCTTTGTGTTTACATCAATGATGCGTGGTGCCGCGATGCTGTTGTGGTCTGCAAACACTGCTCACCCCTGGTGGAGTTTATGATTATTAAGTGCCGGCCGTTCTATCTACCGAGGGAATATACAGCCATACTGCTCGTTGCTATATACATCCCTCCCAGCTCCAACAACAGCAACAGGAGCGAGGCACTAAATGAACTGTACCAGCACATCAGTGAGCAGCAGACAGCCCACCCTGATGCTTTTCTCATCTTGGCTGGGGATTTCAACCACGCAGACTTAAAGAGTGTGTTCCCAAAAATACACCAACACATAGACTTCCCAACACGGGGAAACAACACTCTGGACTTTGTTTACACCACACAGAGAGGAGCAGACAAGGCCCTTCCCCTCCCCCACCTCGGTGCCTCAGACCACATCACTGTCATGCTAATGCCTGCATACAGACCGCTCGTTAAAGTCACCAAACCAGTTCATAAACAGATACAAGTGTGGCCGGAAGGGTCGTCAGAGGCTCTTCAAGACTGTTTTAACACCACTGACTGGAATATGTTTAAGCAGCCTGCCACATACAATAACACCACAGACCTCCAGGAGTACTCAGAGACTGTCACTGCCTACATCACCAAGTGCATTGATGATGTAACAGTCACAAAGACCATCACTGTCCGGGCCAACCAGAAGCCGTGGCTAACAGGGGAGGTCTACGGACTCCTGAAGACGCGGAACGCTGCCTTCAGAGCTGGAGATGAGGTGGGCCTGAAGACAGCTAGGGCCAACCTATCCCGCGGCATCAGAGAGGCTAAGAGACAGTACTCCAGGAGGATAGCCCATAATTTCAGCAACAGCAGAGACACTCGGAGCCTGTGGCAGGGGATACAGACCATTACAGACTACAAGCCCCCACCA
>NW_015508078.1:17207-26413 GCF_001515645.1 Sinocyclocheilus grahami | reverse complement strand
AACAAAGGAAACACTCTCAAACTCCCAGAGAATCGCTCCTAAAGTCTCCCCAGACGCGCGCTCAGTCCTCTCCACGGCGCGCTGACCGTTCTTCATCATGTATAACTTGTAATATGATAATCATAGACTAATATGATATGAGTAGCGTTCGCCTCAACTCTTCCGTGCGGAGAAAAGCCTCCAATTCTCGCGTTCACGAACTACAACGGCCAGCAAACCACTGGCTGACCGACCGGATGGAGACCCCCCTCAATCGCCCACCCTGGTGACGCAGCAGTGTCAGAGTTCACAGAGTCTGTAATGGCCGATCTGAGTGACGTGTAATCTGACCAATTCTTGTGATATATGACTTGACTTTATTGTGAAAAATATATCAAATACACATTCTTCGTAAATAAAGTTCGCAATGGCTAGGCGGAAAATCGTGTGTGAGACGAATACATTTCTAAGCTTAATTTTACTGCTTTATGAATATAAAAACCAAAAGGAATGGTATTCTTTGTAAAGAAGACACTCCAAGCTTTCAAATGAACCCATATATGGGCTGGTACCATATAAGGAAGGCTATGCAAATGAAGCATACACATTTTTAACGTGATTTTGGACATATACTGTATAATGATTAACACAATTGCAATAATGCATTGTATGAAATGTACAGAATGGCATTAACCACCAGTGTGGCAGTACATTCATCTCAATTCAGACTTTAGTCTTCTGACTGCTTTGCTTAAAAAACAAACACAAAACAAAAAAACAAATATTATAATCATGTTTTTGTTATATGATCATATCAGAGGTAATAAAACACTTGTTGTTCTTCTGAACTGCACCTTTGGCCTCGTACAGTATCACAATTGAGTCATGATAGTGACATTGCTTGATTGTTGTAGATTATTAACCAACTGCACCAATAACAATCATATGATAAACTGAAAAACAGTTGTGAGAGCAGTAACTATCCTAAAAGATTTCTCAGACACCAGCTGATATTAGTGGACATGAGTCTGAATTACTGACAATATACGGCTAGAAAATAGATGGAAATGTATTGAAAGGGTCATCAGTATCATCTGTTTTCATTGTCCAGGTAAGACAATCATTTTTTTCTCTGATAACTAAATAAATATTAATTATTTATTTTTCCGATTTTTGGTGACAATCATTACTGAAATGTTTTAAATATTGGTCTGGGTGTGACAAATACTTACCTTTTAAGTCCATTATAAATACTATTACATTATGGATGAGGGAATTAATCTACTTTCTTTTGAAAATACATTTCTAATTGTCTCTTATTAGTATCTGATACATGAGAGGGATGATAAAACTTTATCTATTTGCAACAGATATAGTGATACTTCAGAGAACATGCAGCAGGACGTCTGCATGGTTATAGAAAGATTAAACAACTACACTACATACACTATACTATATTTAGATGATGAAATGATATTGTGTTTTCAGGTAGTGTTGTTTTTAATAGCATTACTGTGTGTCTACATTACAAAAGTTTACAGCAAACATAACCATGTGGTTAATTACTAAAAATGGAGAATATCAACTAATAGACTAAGTGTGTGATTTGTCCTCAAAATCATTGAAGCATAAATGTCAATTAACAATGTGTCAAAAATTATTATATTATAATTGTATTATTTTTTATTATAATTGTATTATTCAATTTTGCTATTCATGATTAAGGAACTGGTAAGTATAAAGGGAGGCAAGTAAACGTCTTCCTACAAAGGATGACCACAGCGACGACAGCAGTGCTTCAGATCAGAGTATAGATCGTCCTCCTTCACTCAACAGTGAGTCAATAAACTGCATGATGAATTTGTGATTCACATTAATTGTGTGTTTAATTTTCCCCACAGTCCAAATACATGCAGGTTAGGTGGACTGGATATGCTAAACTGGCCTTAGGAGTTAATGTGTGTGTCCCAGCACTGGAGTTGCACAAGTTAGTGTGCTCATAGTGTTGGGTTGCATCATGAAGGACACCCAGTGTAAAACCTGTGCCAAATCCAAAATGCAGACAATTATGCTGTGGCGACCCCTAACGGGAAAAGCCAAAAGGAGATGGATGGATTAATCTTGTTCAATCAAAACAACAAATGACCCTCAGAAATCACAACCTGGTGTCAAATATAACAGGTCTCCAGACAAAAATCAATCAATCAAGCTAATATAAGAAAAAAAGGTGCCACATTATTTTAAGTGCCACATAAGAATTAACGTTTTATTTTTATTAACACTTAATTTCAGTCATTCTGTCATGTTTACTTCTGCCCTCCTTTACAACATCAGCTGGAAATATGAGTCTTAAAATATAAACTGAATGGCTTTTTGAGCTCGAGAACAACATACAGTCACAAAGAGTTGTTCTTTATGTAACGGGACTAGGTGATTGACAGCAGTGTTTGCCTATCAGCGAGCTGTATCTTCTATTTAAAGGCCGATTGGCTGTTACCTGGGATGCGTCACGTCCGTTTTCCTCTTTTGTTTGCCTGTGTTGATGGTGGCTGTAGTGCGACTTTTGTTCTGGTGCCCTTCGGTGCTGCTTAGTGGATTTGATGATGGTTCGCCTCTCAGGTATGGGTCTTTTTAAGAGCTCGTTATATTGGGCTAGTACACTTATGGGGCTTAACATTTTGTCACATGCTAAATAGGCATGATGTCCTGTATCCCATTGTGCTATCGGTGGGTATGACTGTGACAAGCCCGTGCCAGTAAAGCGTTCTCTCTGGCGTGATGTCCTGATGGTAAGTGTTTTAAATGCAATTATAATTGGGAGTGGGGACAATATTATTACTAGTAATATCTCCTTTTGGGTTTGCGGTAGGATTCTCCTTCTATGCCGTGATTTTTTGCTGCTGTTAAAGAGCTGCTGTTTATACAGATGCTGTCAATGCCATTAATTGAAGGGGACTGCTTATCTGTTTCTTATCGTGCCATTTTAGTGCCCTGCTTCACATTTTTGGTTTGTTATGGGAGGCTTGACCATCTCTTTTCGTTTGTATACGAGATAAAAACTGGCCCCTGTTTTTTTTTTTTTCTTCTGTGGAAGTAAAGTTTGTTTGGTTGATTTGATTTTCTTTATTCCTGTAAAATGTATTAACAGGTAGTTTTGTAGTTTTTCTTAAGACACAATGCAATATGGACATCACTTAATGAAGCAACTCACCATCAGGACATCACGCCAGAGAGAACGCTTTACTGGCACGGGTTTGTCACAGTCATACCCACCGATAGCACAATGGGATACAGGACATCATGCCTATTTAGCATGCAACAAAATGTTAAGCCCCATAAGTGTACTAGCCCAAAATAACGAGCTCTTAAAAAGACACATACCTGAGAGGCGAACCGTCATCAAATCCACTAAGCAGCACCGAAGGGCACCAGAACAAAAGCCGCACTACAGCCACCATCAACACAGGCAAACAAAAGGGGAAAACGGACGTGACGCATCCCAGGTAACAGCCAATCGGCCTTTAAATAGAAGATACAGCTCGCTGATAGGCAAACACTGCTGTCAATCACCTAGTCCCGTTACATTTACACAGAATCTGATCCAGTGTCACAGACCATAATTGTGTCATTATCACTTGGCCAATGAGTGTAGTTTGGCCTCCTCCTCAATTCATCCTATAAACATTGTCATATGTATTGCACACACCCACTCTACACTGTAAAAATACTGTACATCATTAAAAAAAAAAGTAAAATGACTGGAAGCTACAGCTACCAAATAAAAAGTAAAACACCCTAATTGAAATAAAGGGCAACAATTTTGCACAAAAAAATCCTTAAATATTTTACAGAAAAAACACTGTTATTTCTTGAATAATTATGATTAAAAAAATCTTTAAGAAATTGAAAGCACCAAAAGTTCAACAGAGAAAGATTCAAATATTTTTTCCACAAATTATTAGTCTACACCTTCGCTGTAAAATATTTGTAGTTAAGCTACCAATAGCACACATGCATGAGCTAATGTAACTATACATCACTGCATTCATGAATACACAGATACTGCCTTTAAAGCAACATGATGCAGTATATTGTCAATTTATTTTATTTTATTATTCTTTATTTTACCAGGAATGATCCCATTGAGATATAAATCTCTTCTACCAGGGAGTCCTGGCCAAAATGGCAGCACAGAAAGTTTCACATACAGATTAGACACACATAAAAACAACAAAAAAGAAAAATAATGATAAATAAAAAATATATCAACCAACATCAAATTAAAAATTACATAAAACATTCACAAGTTTCTTCCAGGTAGAACTTCAAAAGATTTCTAAAAATATTTAGAGATGGAATTGTTTCTAACATCATAACACTCTGCATTTCATTCCATAACCTAGGACCATAGGAGGAAAAGGCAGTTTTGCCAAATTCAGAGTATACTCTGGGAACAGTCAAATGTAATTTGTAAGAGTTTCTAGTGCTATAATTACAAGTATAATATGATAAAAGATTACAAATATAAGTTGGCAGTTTACCTAATAATGCCTTGGCAGTAAATAATAACATATGCATTTTTCTCCTTTGGTACAAGGATGACCAACCAACTATTTTGTACAAAGTACAGTGATGGGAACGTGAAGATGTATTTGTCACAAATCGTATTGCAGCATGATATATACTATCCAACTTCCTTAATAAGGACAAGTTTGCATGCATATAAACCACATCACCATAGTCCAACACTGAAAGGAAACAACTTTGGAGAATTCATTTTTTTGCTTCAAAAGGAAAGCAATTCTTAATACGAAAAAGAAAACCCAATTTAGGTCTGAGCTTTTTTAGAAGATTTTCAATATGAATATTAAACCCCAACCGTTCATCAAGCCATAAAATTGCAATGACCGAAAGGAATCTTGTAACAGCTCTATGGCTTGATTCATAGACTGTGCAACTGTATAAATAATTGTGTCATCAGCATATAAATGGATTCTTGCCGTGTTTATCTCTTGACCTAGGTCATTTATATAAATTGAAAATAAAATAGGAGCTAAAATAGATCCCTGTGGGACTCCATTATTTATTTTTAATTCTGCAGAAATTAAATTTTCAGCTGAGACACTGCATTCTTTCTGTCAGATAATTCTTGAACCAATTTAGACTCATTTTACTAAAACCCAAGCAACTGAGTCTCTGCAATAAGATTGTGATCTACAGAATCAAATGCTTTAGAGAGATCAACAAATAGAGCAGCACAGTACTGTTTATTATCTAGGCATGTAATAATATAATTTGTAGTCAACATAGCAGCTGTAATAGTACTATGACCTGAGCGGAAACCTGATTGAAATTAATTTAAAATACTATTTTCCATTAAAAACTGTTTTACTTGGTCATTTACAAGAGATTCAAATACTTTCACAATAACTGATAGCCTAGAAATAGGTCTGTAATTGTCTAATTCAAAAGGGTCACCCCCTTTTAACAAAGGGAGAACCATAGCTGATTTCCATGCATGTGGAATTTCATTTGAAGTTAAACTTAAATTAAACATAGCAGTAATTGGTTTCCGCTATGCAATCTGCCGCAATTAAAAAAAAAAAAGGCTCTATATTATCCGGCCCTGCTGATTTTTTACAACCTAATTTAATAAAGCTTTGTGAACTTGTGCTACTAAAATAGGAGTAAAAGTAAAAAGCTGAGTAGGATGACATAAATCAACACTCCCTTTTGTTTTATGTTCTGCTAAATTACTAACATCAGAAGTTAAACCAGCAGCAATAAAGTGACTATTAAAGGCATTAAAAATATTTTCTTTTCCCTTTATAATTCTTTCATTTACGTTTAAATATTCAGGTAAACTAATAGAAGATTTTAGCCCAGAGACTGATTTGGTCAATTTCCAAAATTTAGTTGGATCATTCAGATTTTCACTTATCATGTTTAAATAATAATCACATTTAGAGTTCTTAACTAATTTTGTACAATTATTTCTTAGTGTTCTATAATGTATCCAATCCAAATGGTTATTTGTTTTCTTTGCTGTGGCCAATGTTTTCTGGTCCATCCTCGACTGAAGCACAGGCTCTACTCTTCAGCACAGTGGTGACCCACAAACCTCAACAGAAACCCTTTTAAACACTAGATTAATATTAAAGACTAGATATCTCATGATCTCAGCAGAGGAGGATTAAACAACAAAAACAGAATTATCAGCAGCTTCAATTTTTACTAACCAGTGTGACTTTATTTCTGTCAAAAGGTCTTACTGAGAATTAACACAGTTTTAGATGTTGATTACATATTCTAAACAGTTTGCTTTGATTATCTGTGTGTGCTTTATTTAGGCCCTTTGTCATTGACTTTCTAACATTAGTTTTTTACTCTGTCTGCTGTTACAGTTCAAACAAAATAGCAGTGGGGAGCACACGTGAACTGATCATCTCTCCCTCTTTATTGGTTTTTAGCGTGAAATAAACATGAATAAACATCAAAAGTTTGAAAAATGTTGAAAGATTCAGTACAACTAGGGCTGGGTGATTTTTTTCAATTAATTCAAATTTATCATTTTATTTATTTTTAAATCGATAAATTGCAGTTTTGAATAACAGTGTTAGCAAACGTTACAATCAGACATGTTGACAATACGACAGTAGGTGTGTTTGACTTTAAGCGGCACTGCGCAGACCGATCAGTGTTTGACATCAAAGTACCGCCAGAGCGATTCGAAAGCATACGGAGCCGTCTGCTATCTAGAGCTCTCGCAATACTTTGATGTCAACACCGATCGGTCTGCACAGCACTGCTTCAAGTCGAACACACCTAGTGATAACAGTTAAGAGAAGAATGATCTGACTGCATGATTGCGCACGTGATTAACCGTGCTGTCATGTGAGGTGCTCTTTGAAGGACTGTAATGTAGATCACTTGTCGTAAGGGGCTGTTCACGCTGAACACGTTATTGTGTTAAAAAAATGTAATAAAAAATTTGACACGGGCAGTGGAATGCAAAAAAGGCAAGGTTATGTTGTATGCAAGTTGTATGCCGAGTACTGTGCCAGTTCCAAGGCTTCACAGGAGAAGGAGCAGTCTACACTTCTGTCACAGTCAGTCTGTGTCGGTTTTTTGAATGGGATTAGGCTCATTTGAGATTAGCAAAATCTGCATAGAACCGATCACCGGTGATCACCTCAAGATACATGCCGGTTAGAAATGTGTCCGACGGCAGTGCGTCTTAACATTCCCCATACGAATCACATGATGATCTTGTGTGAACAATCAACATAGACATTGAGGGGAACTGATCTGCTGCCCTTACCATTGAGGGGATCTGCCAATATCCTTTTGTTAAATCCAGTGTCGAGTAAAATTGAGCAGCGCCCAGCCGATCAAGCAATTCGTCAACTCGCGGCATTGGATACGCGTCGAACTTCGACACAGCATTCACCTTGCGATAATCCACACAGAACCGGACCGAGCTGTCCGTTTTAGGTACTAAAACTATCGGGCTCGCCCAATCACTGTTGGATTCCTCGATTACCCCCATCTCTAGCATCGCCTCTAATTCAGTCTGAACTACTTTTTTTTTGTGTTCAGGCAGCCGATACGGCCGGCTGTGCATCAACACGCCGGGCTCGGTCTCAATGTGGTGCTGAAGGAGGTCCGTGCGACCAGGCAGGGGCGAGAACACATCCGCAAACTCAGCTTGCACCCTGGCTACATCAGTGAGTTGGGAGGGCGAGAGGTGATCTCCTGCCGGGGCCAGAGCAAGAGATTGACTTTTGGTGTTCACTTCTGGCCCGAGATCTTCCTCTCCGCTCACCGCCATCGCCAGCATCACTGATTCCGCCTCGCTCCATTTTTTACCAAGACCCCGCGGGGCTGACGTCCATAGAGAAGCTCGAAGGGGGAAAACCCCGTGGAGGCTTGGGGGACCTCGCGCACGGCAAATAAGAGGGGTTCCAGCCATTTGTCCCAATTTTTGGCGTCTTCGTGAACGAACTTCCGAATCATGGTTTTTAATGTGCGATTAAATCGTTCGACCAGACCCTCTGTTTGTGGGTGATAAACGCTGGTGCGAATCTATTTAATGCCCAAGAGTCTGTACAGTTCGCGGAGAGTCCGTGACATAAACGCCGTGCCTTGATCGGTAAGAATCTCTTTCGGGATTCCCACCCGGGAGATTAGATGAAACAGGGCCTCCGCCACACTTTGCGCGGAAATGCTGCGGAGGGCCACTGCCTCGGGGTATCACGTTGCATAATCCACTAGGACTAATGCAAAGCGATGCCCCCGTGCCGATCGCTCTAATGGCCCGATGAGGTCCATACCAATTCATTCGAAGGGGACCTGCACAAGAGGGAGAGGGCACAATGGTGCTTTTGGGGTGGCCGGTGGGTTCACCAGCTGACATTCCCGACAAGACGCGCACCACCTGCGCACGTTCTCGTGAATGCCCGCCAGAAAAATTGGGTCATTAGCCGATTCAGTGTCGCTGCTTGCCCCCAAATGTCCGGCCATCGGATTACAGTGAGCCGCCTGGAAAAGCATTTCACGGCGGCTTTTTGGTACTAACAATTGGGTTGTATCCTGCTTTGACTGAGTGTCTTGGGTCACTCGATGCAACCGGTCTTTTAAAATAGCGAAATACGGATAGGAGAGCGGTCGAGCAGGTTGGAGAAGCTGTCTGTCAATGGAACAGACCTGTTCAAAAGCATTTTTGAGCGACTCATCCTGGGACTGCTCCAGGGGAAAATTCATCGCACTTCGCGAGGGTACCCCTCTCCACCGCGCTCCGTTCCCCTGGCTCAGTCCCCCTTGGTCCCAGCTCAGCTTCTCCCACCTGCGCGACCGCCCTCGTCTGCCGCGCTCTTTCCTCCCAAGAGACACCCGCACATAGATGCCCCAATAATGTTTTAATCCCTGGCCAATTTGTCACCAAAATTAGCGGATGCCTGAAGTACGGGCTAACCGCCACCTCTACTCTATGCTTTTGTCCCCGAAATTGAATAGCCACCGACATTAAGGGGTAGTTCACCACGTCCCCATGCACACACCGAACCTTAACCATGCGGCTCTTATCCAATGCCTCCGGTTGAATCAGGCTTTGATGCATTGAGGTTTGATTGCATCCTGAATCCACCAAAGCCTGATATGTACCCCCCCCAATACTCACAGGTATCTGGTACAGGCCAGCTTGATCGGGGGCAGCCTGCGGGGCGTCC
>NW_015508078.1:15301-16107 GCF_001515645.1 Sinocyclocheilus grahami | reverse complement strand
GCCATCAGCCATCTGCGGCAGGCGTCCCGGAGCTGTTGCGCCATCACGAAAGGTCGACCCCCCCTCTCCGAAGTCCAGCGACCTGAAGCGCTGGCGATGTTGCTCGGGGCTCCGGCCGACCCGCTGGAGGATGGCGCGCTTGAGGTCTTGGCATACCAGGAGGTTCTGGACTGGCAGCTGTTGTGCGGCCACCTGCGCTTCCCCGGACAGCAGGGGAATGAGCCGCACTGGCCAGTCCTCCTCGGACCACCCCCCTGGCCTCTGCCGACCTCTCAAACAGGTCCAGGAACACCTCCGGGTCGTCCTGGGGCCCCATCTTGTGGAGAGGCACATGGGGGGGTGGTGCTGGGGCAGATGTCGGTCCCCCAGTCCGAACCTCCCGGTCAATCCAGCTCCGGAACAGCTCGCGGTCTTCCTGCTGGGCTTGGAGGAGGGCATGGAACCGCCGCTCCTGATCGTCCCTCAGGCCCAACAGCGCCTGATGGTGCTCCTGGTGAAGACCCGCGAGCGATTGGATAACCTCCACAAATGGCGATCCTGGGGGGGACTGCATGATGGTGACGGCGACACCGATCAATAAAATGACCTGGGTCCCCGCAACAACAGCAGGCTGGCCCAGGCCTCCCCGCCGCCCTAGCGGCAGGAAGTGGGTCAAGGAATTGGTGTGGAGAGAGCGGCGGAACGGGAGCTGCCGCCAGCCAGACCTGACCCTCGGGGCAGCGCCCTCGGTGTGAGGCCCGGGGGGGGAAGACTTCCTCTGGACCTGGGGAAAGGGACAGGTTTAGAGGGAGGGGACACAGGGGCAG
>NW_015508078.1:10561-15046 GCF_001515645.1 Sinocyclocheilus grahami | reverse complement strand
TTCTTCCTTCCCGGGTTTCGGCACCAGTGTAGTAAAGGTTCAGGAGTGTGGAAGGAAGAAGGCAGGGTCGGCTTGCTGGGACACGAGCTTTATTTACATTTCTTGGGCACCGCACACAATACGGCGCTCATTCAGCACTGGCAGATTCGCAGCCAATAACTGCCTACTGCCTACTGTGAGGAGCGAGGAGCGAAGAGAACGCAGGAGAGTTACTATAACAGTCTTTAATAAGCCAAAGGGAACAAGGAACACACACTTAGGAATGAGGAGCAACGTTTAAGACAGCACGCTCAACTTAGGAAACACAGGGCTTAAATCACAGGACTAATCAAGGAAACTAATGAGGGAACACCTGGAATTAATGATAAACTAATCAGGGAATATAATGGGAACAGGAAACACATGGGAACACCAGGACATGGAGCACGTGGGGGAGGAAAACACAACTCAAGACAGGAACAGAGTCTAACATTACTCCCCCCTCCTGGAAGGCATGTTCACATGCCTTATTACAACGAATGGGAAGGTGGTGTGAGAGCTCTGGAAGAGTGGTAGCAGTTCTGGGACCCATGGTGGATCAGGCAGTTCGGGGTGCCATGGCGGAGGAGGCAGACTAGGAGGCCATGGTGGAGCAGGCAGACTGGGAGGCCATGGCGAAGCAGACAGTCTAGGAAGCCATGGTGGAGCAGGCAGACTAGGAGGCCATGGCGGAGCAGACAGTTCAGTAGGCCATGGCAGAGCAGGCAGACGAGAAGGCCATGGCGGAACAGGGAGCTCGGGGAGCCATGGCGGAGCAGACAGTTCATGAGGCCATGGTGGAACAGGGAGCTCGGGGAGCCATGGTGGAACAGGGAACTCAAAGCGCCTGGCCTCGGCACTCGGACCGGGATCCTTCAGAAATTATTCAGATATTCTGATTTGCTGCTCAAAAAACATTTATTATTATTATGTTGAAAACAGCTGAGTAGAATTTTTTCAGGTGTCTTTGATGAACAGAAAGTTCAGAAGAACAGCATTTATCTGAAATATAATTTTTTTGTAACATTATAAATGTCTTTATCGCCACTTTTGATCAATTTAAAGCATCCTTGCTAAATAAGAATTATATTACATTATATATGTATATACTGACTCCAAGCTTTTGAATGGTGTATGTATAATGTTACAAAAGCTTTTTATTGCTTGTTATTAAAGCTTGCCCTGCCAATATTTTCACTGGCCCTCCTAAAGGAAAATAAAATAGTTGCCATTGTCATTGTTTTTGACCCATGTTATCTTTTATTCTAATAAATAAACTTATATGACACCAACATTTTAGATGCCAATTAAATTTTACAATTCTCAATTCTAACAAATAAAAAATAAAAAAAGTCCAGACATTATTAAAGACAACTGAACAGTCAGTAAATAAGAACAAATGAACAAATTGCAAGCAATAGCACAATTGAATATATAGAACAAAGATACAAATACAATGAAGATGGGGTTTTTTTTAGGACAAACAGCAAACTGAATGAAACATACATTCAGCAAGTGGTGCTTATGGAACAGCAGTGATAGTGTTTCCTTGATTACTGCTGTGAACAAAGCTGCACTAAGCTTATTAACACTGCTTTATAATGCATTATACAGAGGCTAGATGAAAAGAAAATGCCATGTAAACTTTTCTGAAAACAGACAGTTACCTTCAGAGATCCATTCATATAAACTCCTACCCCCAATTCGATATTTAGGATTTTTTTCAAATATTTTGCGCATAGTGAATAGTGAGTTGCTCTGCCTGCTACAGTATTTTCTCATCTTTGCGTCTGTCTTCAGCGTCTCTGGCCTCTGTTAACAGCTGTTTACACACTTTTGTAATATTTCCACACAAATGTCATTTTGGAACATTAATGCAGTGCAGTGAAAGTAGTTGTCTTTCGTGTCTTGCTTGAATGCTTCAAAATTGCTTGAATTTTTAAATCAGCCAGGCTTAGAAACATGTACAAATGATAAACTTTAGTGATGATGCAGCAGTGGCCCAATCGGGCCAGTGACAAATTTGTCAGCTTTGATCTGACTTTGAAGTGTGTGTGTGTGTGCACGCACAGTGGTTGCTTGGCACACAAAAAATGCTCAATCATAGGCTCATTCAATTCTTTGTTGTTATATGTGTGAGTGATTGTTTTTATTCGACAAAAAAAAAACATCAACAACAAAAATGCTCATTCAATACTTTGTTTGTTTGTGGGTGTGTGTGTGTGTGTTCAGGTGGCAAACTTAGGAAAAGTAGCCAAGTCTTGTACTGCTCAGATTAAGGAAACTATATATATATAAAGTAAAGTTTTTCCTTACATTTGTCCCAAAGTATGCTTGAGGGTTAAATGGGTAGCCTAAATCTTCTAAACATATTTTTTTATTCTTTATTTATTTTTCTGACATACTCCAATTCTTATTAAAACATACCTGACATGCTTATTACGTGCATTTTTAGAACTTTTTATATTTATTTTTTCCATGAAAAGTGTGCTGTCACTTTAATTGAGCGTGAGCAGCACTGCAAAAATAGACTATTGCTTCAGTGCTGCTCAAGTGATGCTCCTACTCCTGGTGGGCATGCACTCATTTGTTATCATGCAAGCCAACAAAAAATACTGGCTGTTCATTTACAAATTAATACTGTTGGTTGCAAATGCTACCGTTTTAGGCACAGATTGGAGCCCTGTTTAAGAAAATAACTAACTCCAATTTAAAATATAGACAAATTTAAAAGTTATTTATTTTGCCAATTATTTATTATCATAATCTTTTATAATGCTTTATATCAACTGCAGGTGATGGAAATCAACCAGAAGACACTGTTCAATGGTAAGCTTGCTCTAAGATTTGGCTTAATCAGTTTATTGATGTTATTAGAAGTACAGCCATATTTTAAAGTTACATCACAGAAAATATTTAGTGATTACACACTTGTATAAGTTCTTATATAGTGATTAGTCATACAATGCACAGTACATTAACATAATATGTTTTAACTTTGAGACCAATTAAACTATAAAGCACAAAGCTAATTTCAGATAAACTTCAATTCTGATAAAAGGTTTGATTTTTCAGGACAAGAAGAGTAAAAAGAAGCACTGAGAAACTAAAGTCAAAATTTGACAGAAATGATCAAACTCTTAATTGTCAAATAAGGAAACTGCGAAACACCACTGATGAACTTGAATCCTTGCACAAGAATACTACAGTGGGCAGTTTGGTAGGATCACCAATTGGAGCAGTTGGAGGAATCACATCCATAGCGGGGCTGTGTTTGGCTCCTTTCACATTAGGTGCTTCTTTGGCTCTTACTGGTGCGGGTGCTGCTATTGGAGCAGCTGGAGGAGTAACAGGTGCAGCATCTAACTTAACTAACATGACCAAACAGAAAAACCTGCGTGAGACTATTGAGCTGATCATCAAAAATTTCCAGAGCACAATCAACCCAATGATTGAGAAGCTGAGTAAAATTGGTAAGATCACAGAGAACATTAAATCGGAGGAGCAGACATTAAATAAGCTTGAAATTCAGAGAGGAGCAAGAGGTGCTGCAGACATATTAAAGATTGCAAAAGTAGCTGATGTTGCTAAAATTGGGAAAATGTGTGCAGAGGCTGCCAAAGAAATCCGTGTATATGTGAAGGCTGTCAATGTTATCCGTGGGCCTGCACAGGCTGCCAGAGCTGTGCGTGCAACTGCAGGGACTGCCAAATCTATCCGTATGACAGCAGCAGCCACTGGTGCACTCTCGGCTCTGTTTCTTGCTGTTGATGTTTATTGTATTGTTCAAGATTCAACAGAGCTCTCTGAAATAAATCAACCAGCAGAGAAGAGAAAAGCAAAAGATATCAATTCAGACACTTTGATGTTTATTCATCAGATGAGAGAAACAGCTGCTGCATTTCAGGAGATTCTGGGTAAAATGAAACATGCCATAGACAGCATAGAGACATGTTCTTAACGGTGTACAACATGTTTCAAAACAACTCTTCCTCTGAGGCCCAGTAAAGGCACAGAGGCACAGTAATCAAAAAAGGAAGGAAAGATGATTGATAATCTGTCAACATTATTTGATTAGTCTTGTGTTTCTCATTCAGTTTTTCAAGTGTCATGTTGAATTTGAGTGGAAAAAAAAAAGGTTGTCAGCCAAAAAAAAAAAAAAAACTTACAATGAGACTATAAATGTGCAAATATGCATATTTTCAATCATATGTCTGTACATACTGTATATACTGTCACCAGTGAAGCTGTACTAGATCAGGTGCCATTATTATTATAATTATTATTACTATTTTTCAATTTTTTTCCCCAAATGTATTGGTCAGTTAGGGAGAGAGATAAAATGTCTGTATTTTTGTTTATTTTATATTGTTTATGAAAAATAATATAAATATATATATATATATATATATATATATATATATATATATATATATATATATATATATATATATATATATATATATA
>NW_015508078.1:3212-9445 GCF_001515645.1 Sinocyclocheilus grahami | reverse complement strand
AAAGGAAGGAAAGATGATTGATAATCTTTCAACATTTTTTGATTAGTCTTGTGTTTCTCATTCAGTTTTTCAAGTGTCATGTTGAATTTGAGTGGAAAAAAAAAAGGTTGTCAGCCAAAAAAAAAAAAAAAACTTACAATGAGACTATAAATGTGCAAATATGCATATTTTCAATCATATGTCTGTACATACTGTATATACTGTCACCAGTGAAGCTGTACTAGATCAGGTGCCATTATTATTATAATTATTATTACTATTTTTCAATTTTTTTCCCCAAATGTATTGGTCAGTTAGGGAGAGAGATAAAATGTCTGTATTTTTGTTTATTTTATATTGTTTATGAAAAATAATATAAATATATATATATATATATATATATAAAAATAAAAAATAAAAAACAGGGAAAACTAACTGTTCCAGACCATTTATGTTTGATACACCTTGACTCCTGGAACACAGTATCTCATTGACTGATTCTTTGAATGACATATTCTTAAACTAAATCTTTTGTAGGATTATTCACCGCTAACTGATTGGTGCATCCTGAATATTTTCTGTTTTATGCAGGGTTCAGACTACACAATATTTTTGTCGGTCACGATAGTCACTGTGTATCAGATTATATGATTTTGATTCCTAAAATCTTGTCGTGTCGTGGACAAGAAACATGTCAGACTACACGTTGCTTGCCGACCATTCATCGCGTGTCACTATAGTTCGCCAGCATTTTTCTTTCTTTGTTCTGTCGTGGTAGTCCCTCGATGACACATCATACAGGCAGGAGTACTGTTGCCACAGCTCCACGAACCTTTCCTCCATCTCATAATTCCACCTAGCAGCACCATCGTCTCTCTTTCGTTTTGCCATGTTTGAAACCTGTGTATGAAAGAGCTTCTGTGCTGCTATTGGTCAACGTCACCAATGTGACAGAACTCGTCGTGGACGACAGAAAAAAAATTAAACATGCTAGTCTTTCTGTCGTGATGTTGTGAAGCATCGCAGACGCGGAATCGGTTGTCGTCCACTATGACACGCTACACAAGCTGAAACGATGGAATCTTGCATCCCGACACCCATTGTTGTTTACGAATCCCCACGACACCCTACGTCAAGCAAATCGTGGCAAAATCGGCCAAACATTGTGTAGCATGAACCGGGCATTATCAGTTGTGTTTGTAATTATTTATTTTGTGATGTATTATTTAGAGCAATTTATCTGTTCAAATTGAGATGTTGTTTTTGTGCCAGAAGAATATACAGTGAGCTAAATATATTGCTTTGTGGGAGAAAAAGTAACACATTAATAAAGGATGCTGTATTTTCCATTAAAAAAATAATTGTTTTCTGCTGTTTAATTTCCTACACCTTTATAGGACACTTTTTTAATTTTTCAGGTTAGGTAAGTAAGTCGAATCTGATTTAAATTATAAGCATTTTAAATACTTACAAATTCGGACCGAAGGCTTCTCTGTGGTCTGTTCTGGCTTAGCTATTAATCAATGCCAGGGGAGGCAGACTTGTGTTATATAAATACAAGTCAGTTTATTTATTACAATTAGTAAGCAGTACAAGTATTCTACAACTACTAACAAGTATTAAATAAAGTATAAATATGCAAAAGATCTTTGCTCAAGGCAATATCAGCGATGGTTCTGGTGCCGGAGAGGCTCTTCAGGTGGTCTCGAAACAGCATCTGATTTAATCATCGCACTTCAGTCCTTTATAAACCGTCTGTCGATTCCAATGTCTTGTGACGTCATGAGTTCTGGAAATCCCCTCAGAAGATGTTTATATATGGCCTTCAATTTACTAATTTTTCTACTTCGGGTTTCTCTGTTTTGCTGTCTTCTACGCTTCATCTGAAACACACCACCTTCTTTTTTCTTAAAAGCTCTTGCTAACACATTTTTCATCTCTAGCTATGCTCTTGCTAATACATATTAGAAACATTTTCTAAATAAATGCTTTAAAACAACAAGTGTGGTGTAGGGCTGTGATGGTGGCAGATTTTTACCACCGCTGTGGTAATGGACCAACTAACACCGGTGGCGCGGTGTTGATATACAGTGGGGAAAAAAAGTATTTAGTCAGCCACCAATTGTGCAAGTTCTCCCACTTAAAAAGATGAGAGAGGCCTGTAATTTTCATCATAGGTATACCTCAACTATGAGAGATGAAATGAGAAAAAAAATCCAGAAAATCACATTGTAGGATTTTTAAAGAATTTATTTGCAAATTATGGTGGAAAATAAGTATTTGGTCAATAACAAAATTTAATCTCAATAATTTGTTATATACCCTTTGTTGGCAATGACAGAGGTCAAACGTTTTCTGTAAGTCTTCACAAGGTTTTCACACACTGTTGCTATATATATAATTTTGAAACAAATAATAATAAATGAGGCTCGATCATCTATTAGCAAATGTGTGTGTTTATTTTAACACTTCCGTCAGTGAATACGCAGCCTACAAAACACAAAAATAAATATCAAAGAAATAATACAGTTAAACAAGAAAGTAGCCTAAATAAGAAAGTTAAATACATCCTGTCTACCGGATGCGAGAGGTGTGACGCGACACGACAAAATGCTAGGCTATAGAACTCATTATAATCAGTAATGCTACACTGGATGACATGACAAATCTCCGACAGTAAACTGCTTCGTCCTATTAATGAGATACTGACACAAAGTTCAAATGTCCTGTTTAGACACTAGACATACTCTGGACAACAACAGCAACAGGAGAAACTGCTTCCGCGTACCACAGTCAGCGAAATAGAGAAAAAAAGTGTTTATTACATTTGAAATATGGATATTTATCTTACAAAAATGCATGGATTCGCTACAGGAGGCCTTTATTCACCCCCCGGAGCCATGTGAGGCACGTTTTATTACGGATGCGCGCACTTTATTTCACGTCTTCTGAACTGTTGACAACCAACACCCGCTTACCCCCATTGAAAGGCTTGGAGGCCCCAGGACAATTTTTAATATAACTCCAATTGGATTCGTCTGAAAGAAGAAAGTCACATACACCTAGGATGCTTCGAGGGTGAGTAAAACACAGGCTAATTTAAATTTTTGGGTTTACTGACCCTTTATCTCCTCATCTGCACGTGCTCTCTTTTAAATAGGAATCGTTCCCACATTTCTTGTTAACATCTACCATTTATCGCTGTCTCATTTGTATTTGGCCAGTTTGGAGAAAGCCTCACCAAACCTGACCAGCCAGGCGTTTGCAATCACGGGAACTTGAAGACACTTGTACAAACGCGGATGGGTGACATGAATGGAGATGGCTCGAGATTGGCGATGTAGTATTTGGTTTCCCAACAAGGTCCATCGCCCAACACAAAATTTATTTGCTGAATGTAGAATAAACGGTATTTTCCTGCGCTCAAACCTGCCAATCTAAAGGAAATGCTGTATATGGCATCTGAAGTCATTTGTGAATTGCCATAGACTTATAGTCTAAATTAAACAATTTGCAACTATTACTGTTATTACACTTGTATACAAAACTCCGGTGGCAGTAGACAACCGACCACCATCACCATCACGGCGACCATCACAGCCCTAGTGTGGTGTTTTACTTAATAAACCACTTTCTTAACAAAACAATTACAATAACATGTGTGGTGTCTTTCTTAATAAACCACTTTCTTAATAAAACAATTACAATAACAATTGTATTTGGTTACAATACAAAGGTATTACATAAAAAGAAAAGGCATACTTCCAACAGGACAATTGCATAATTTCCTCAGCAACGTGCAGCAGTTACATAATTGCCCATATGAGGATTTTCCAGGAAATAAACAAAATAATACACCATCAGTCATATATTAAAGGGGTGGTTGATTGCGATTTCACTTTTTTAATGTTAGTTAGTGTGTAATGTTGCTGTTTGATCATAAACAATATCTGCAAAGTTACGAAGCTGAAAGTTCAATGCAAACAGAGATGTCGTCTTTTAAAATTCTGGCAGTTTAATGCCTACAAAAACGACTGGTAAGGGACTACAACGAGTTACTTCCCAGGTCCGTTACATCAAGAACCCAGAATTTTACATAAACCCCGCCTCCGGGAACACGCAACAAAGGGGGCGAGGCCATGCTGCGCTGCTTTAGAGAAGAGGAAGCGAAAACTAGGGGTGCACGTAAAAATCTATTCATATATGAATCACGATTCTGCCTTCTAACGATTCTAATGGATTCACAAGTTTCAAAATCAGTGTTCTAAAGCAGCGTTCTCATCCTGTTCCTGTTCCTGGCCTCGCCCTGCTCTGCACACGCTCTGCATTAGAGACCTGCACTCCCGCGGGAGTACCGCGGGACCCAACGCAACAGAGTGCGGTGCAGGACAACTTTTGAGGGGCGAGTGCGGGTGCAGGCGGGAAGAGTGTGTGTGGGATGCGGGAGAATATAATGATTCGCGGGACTCCCGTAAAATAGAAATTATCTAAATATAAAGTGTCTAAAACATATAAATTGTTATTTATCTGTTGTACAAAAGCAAAAATAGCAACTAATATTAACATTAAAATGATTGATATGCGCAAACTAGGCATAGTTTCTATTTATGACACGTGTTTAGAGGGTAGCGCAATGTAGCCAATCACAGACTCAGCTTTTTTTTTTTAGAAATGTTCTAGGTTTTACATTCTGCTTGCCAAGTGATCAATGGAGCTTTCCAACTGATTTCTTCAATTCATGGGTTTAGGTATTATTTACACACAAAAGATGCAATGGATTGTTTTGAATTTGGGCTCATATCAATCATGAGAATCTGCTGTAAATAATGAATGAAATGCCATTTTCCACATGTTTCATGAAATGACAAGCATAAAAAAACATGAGAAAATTACACCATGTGTGCATTTGTGGTTTTATGTGTTATAACTCGATTATGAATATCTTTAGATCTAAATGATAGGTTAGTGGGATGATTGGGCTCATTTTAATTTCAGAATCTTCTGAAAATAAAGACATGCCATTTCCCGCGATCTATGTATGTTTCGTAAAGTTATGAATGAAAACGTAACCTATATTTTTCTTAATTTAATGGTTTAGTGTGTGTGATACCATCATAAGAAATATCTTTAGATCTAATGTAAAAAATGATGATGAGTTTGGGCTCCTTTTAATCTGGAGAATTTTCTTAGAATAGAATAATGGCATGCAATTTCCCATGATCTATGCATGTTTCATGATGTTACAAATATTACATTGTTTATTCTGCTGTGCCTCAAGCGCGCCTGTCTGCTTTCATGTGTTACAGCTCTATGAATGAAATATTTCGATCTGATCGACGGCTTATGGTAAATTTGAGCTCTTTTTAATCAGGAGAATTTTCTTAAAATTATTTTGTGCAGTATGTTTGGTGAAGTTACGAACTAAAGGCACATGACTGCAACCTCAGATTTTTTCTTTTTTGCTAAGATACATGTCCTAATTTTGTTTTATGTGATCTGAGCTATGGATTAGGGTGAGTTTGGGCTCTTTTTAATCAGGAGAATTTTCTGCAAATAAAGACAGATATTATATGATATGACATATGCATGTTGTATGAAGTTACGAGTGAAATCAATAAAAGACAGCAACCTTAGATTTTTTTTTGCTAAGCTACATGCTGCCTGTGCAGTTTTATGTGTGTTATAAATTATTGAGGAATATCTTTAGATATAAATGACGGATTATAATGATTTTTTTTATTTCCTTTTTAATCAGGAGAATCTGCTCTAAAAATGGTGTCTATTTTTCCACGATCTGAGCATGTTTTATGAAGTTACAAGCAAAATGGTGACATCAATATATTATTTTCATATGGGTCTGGGGGTGACTTCTTGTACAAAATCTCGCTTCAGTTTATTCAAAGCCCCAAACAATTATGCTTGTTTTATTCTACTCAATGAGACCTTTGACATGACATATGACATGACTATCAGAGCTGTATGATGTTTTTGACATATTAGAATAAATGGCACAAAAAAATAGATATTTTGTAAATTATGGTTTTTAAAAAAATCATTTATCAGCAAATAACTTGGCACTACTTTGCAGTTAATCAAAGTGGCTACATGCATTGTAAAGCTCAGACTCTAAGCTTTCAAATGATATCCATTTTTGTTGATCAATTACAAATAAGCTAATGGAAATAAATGTGTATTCAAGTTTTTCCAACTGGGATATATATATATATATATATATATATATATATATATATATA
>NW_015508078.1:2137-3201 GCF_001515645.1 Sinocyclocheilus grahami | reverse complement strand
ACTGTATATTGTGTATATCTAAATGAAAAAAAAAATTGTTATCCAACCCCTATCACCCATGTGAAAAACGTATTGCCCCTTTAAACCTAAAATCGGTTTGTGCCAACTTTAGCAGCAAGAACTGCAAACAAACTCTTCTGATAACTAGAGATCAGTCTTGTACAGCACAGTGTCTGGTCAGCAGCTAAAATAATAAAAAATAGTGACTGTGTCCAAATATACATGGACCTAAGTGTATACATACACACATTTGCTGTTGTACATACATGTTGCTATATTATAGATCTTGCTTTCATTTCCATCTGGAAGATTATTTCATTGCATTTATCAACACTATGTTTGCTGCCCTTGCATTATAAGGGAAACAAATGTGAGGTGGTTGAATCCATGCTTGACAAGCTCCTGTCTCAACATCTTCACAGGCCTCTTCCTTTGTGGCTGGTGATGTTGTTCTGGACCATATCAGTGCTCTTGTTCCATTCAAAATAAACTTGATTGTCCACCGGAATGTTCTTAAACTTAAATTCTGAACAATGTTTGGACATGTACTTGTACAGAACAGAAGTTGTCTTAGGAGGACTACAAATATGCACTAAAAAAAATCAAATAAAAAAATAGAAAATCATTGCACAATATTTATATAGAAATACAGAAGTGTATTGACAAGCTCTTTAGATCTGCGTCCTATAGCTTCTCTAAAGTAGAGGGCATGCTTTCTTAAATGGTCAATTAGGGTAACTGATTTCATTTGAAATTTGTCTATACATTCTACTTCTTCCATCTTGTTGTCCACTTCTTCTCTGTCCATGTCTTTTTACAGTTTCTCCTCTTGCTCTGTCCACTACATCAATGCCCTCCACTATGGCGTTTAAAGTGTCAAATCTCGCGCATATAAAACAAGACGTGAGCACATGATATGAGCGCACAGAACAGTACCTGCTCGACCATCTCTACACCCGCTCAACTGCTCAACCCCTGCTCAACCCCTGCTCACTCGTCAAGTTGACTTTTGAGTCACTACAATTCTTTTTTTCAGATCCTCAGAGAGTTCTTTGCCATGAGGT
>NW_015508078.1:0-493 GCF_001515645.1 Sinocyclocheilus grahami | reverse complement strand
TTCAGTTAAAATAAATAAACAGCTCACAGTTGATCAGTTAAATGTTCATTTTCGCCGATAAAATCAAGTTATGCGCGCTGTACAGAACACCTTTATAAGCCTGTACGGAACACCATTAACCCTTATCATTTTCCGTACACTGGCGGAGGAGGTACTTTTCCCTACTTTTCTTAAAAACTATTGGTCCTAAAGACATCAATTAAAGTGTGGACTGTATAATGGGTATTCCTCCAGAGAATGATCACACAAACATGCTTGTCTGTCTTTCAATAACGGAGGAGTGGTCGCTGGCGTGCGGCGAATAGCGAAAAGTGTACGGAACATGGTTAGTCTACGTTAGCTGCTTTTTGAATAACTGAGGAATGTAATCATTATAATTAGTAATTTACTAGTTTCTGTTAATTTGTAATCATGTTAAATACAAATTAAGTCATATTAAAAACATTAGACTGCTTTTAGCCTTACGCTGGAGTTGGTTCACTTTCTCGCAATG
>NW_015508077.1:27523-28333 GCF_001515645.1 Sinocyclocheilus grahami | reverse complement strand
AGCTTGGACCAGGTTAGCTTAGCTGAATGTGATTCTCGCTGAATCCCATCCTTGGTTGTTTGACACACCCCAACCAAAATTTGTGTTTGACAAGACGCGGCA
Organism: Sinocyclocheilus grahami; assembly: GCF_001515645.1. NCBI lineage: Eukaryota > Metazoa > Chordata > Actinopteri > Cypriniformes > Cyprinidae > Sinocyclocheilus > Sinocyclocheilus grahami. The sequence goes on along the minus strand of NW_015508077.1, from coordinate 28,231 downwards.
GACTGCGAAACTCTACATTTTGGAATCTTATGAGGAATATACATCAGAATGTAAGCACCTGCTTTTGACCGCCGTAGACTGGGCGTACTTTTACAATCAAATTTGGAGAGAATTTAATTACGGTGGAAAAATGTGGTACTTTTTCCAGTGGGACGGTGCTACACAGGGAATGAGGTACCGTGCTACCATGCCGTTTGAAAACATTTCAATATCAGTCTGTTTGAACAAAACACTTCATGACCAAAATTATCTTATGATGGAAAATAAATGTTGGGAGGACTCTGAAACAAACTTTTTGTCTCAAAGCAGCGAGGAGTCTGACTCTGACTCTGATCGTGACTGGCCTATCCCCGAGGACAGAGGCCTGAGACAGAGCTACAGGGAGACAGAAGACCAGCTGATCATCCTTGTAATGCCAGACCACCTACCAAGTGTAATCTGGCTGATTTCATAGACTGAATGAACTAAGTGTCGTGATTACAATATTTGCAGTATTCACAGTTAGTATTCGCTAGTTAGTTTGATAGCTGTTCTGATGGTTTATTCAGACTCAGCATAACTATGAGGGCGAACAGTGAAGCTCTGCTGTGTATTTCTGTGTTTGAGATCGTTTCTAGGAGTCTGTGTTCAGTTTGTATAGCTGGAGTCTGACCTGAAAGGAGACATTTTCTTTCTTGTGTGTCTGTGTGAAGTGTAAGATAATTATGA
>NW_015508077.1:25010-27138 GCF_001515645.1 Sinocyclocheilus grahami | reverse complement strand
AGAGAAAAAGGCTGTGGGCTATGATAGTATATGAGAAAGTCAGCGGTAATATCATTGCATTCCTATTGTTCAGTGTTAGAGGAGCTCAGTTTAGTTAGGACCAGCTTGGACCAGGTTAGCTTAGCTGAATGTGATTCTCGCTGAATCCCATCCTTGGTTGTTTGACACACCCCAACCAAAATTTGTGTTTGACAAGACGCGGCAGACTGCGAAACTCTACATTTTGGAATCTTATGAGGAATATACATCAGAATGTAAGCACCTGCTTTTGACCGCCGTAGACTGGGCGTACTTTTACAATCAAATTTGGAGAGAATTTAATTACGGTGGAAAAATGTGGTACTTTTTCCAGTGGGACGGTGCTACACAGGGAATGAGGAACCGTGCTATTTGAAAACATGAAAACATTTCAATATCAGTCTGTTTGAACAAAACACTTCATGACCAAAATTATCTTATGATGGAAAATGGAGGACTCTAGGACTCTGAAACAAACTTTTTGTCTCAATGCCAGACCACCTACCAAGTGTAATCTGGCTGATTTCATAGACTGAATGAACTAAGTGTCGTGATTACAGTATTTGCAGTATTCACAGTTAGTATTCACTAGTTAGTTTGATAGCTGTTCTGATGGTTTATTCAGACTCAGCATAACTATGAGGGCGAACAGTGAAGCTCTGCTGTGTATTTCTGTGTTTGAGATCGTTTCTAGGAGTCTGTGTTCAGTTTGTATAGCTGGAGTCTGACCTGAAAGGAGACATTTTCTTTCTTGTGTGTCTGTGTGAAGTGTAAGATAATTATGACCTGCAGCAGTACACTAGTATACTTTACTCACATGTAGCTCTACTGCAGTTTAAGAGCATTTGGTCCCACTTTATATTAAGTGGCCTTAACTACTATGTACTTGCATCAAAAAATAAATACAATGTACTTATTGTGTTCATATTGTATTGCAAAACACTTTTGCTGTATCGAGGTGGGATACGGGTAAGGTTAGGGACAGGTTTGGTGGTATGGGTAGGTTTAAGGGTGGGTTAAGGTGTAAGGGATGGGTCAAGTGTAATTATAAATGTAATTACAGAAATTAATTACAAATGCAATTACATGCAGGTATTTTAAAAATATAAGTATAATGTAAAAACAGGTATGTTCACAATAAGGGCATTGTACCAAATGATTAATTTAAATGTAAGTACATAGTTGTTAAGGCCACTTAATATAAAGTGGGTCCGCATTTGCATTAAACTGGTTTTCATTGTGCAGCAGCTCAACACAGTGAAACATGGAAAGAATGAGGAGAAATTATCCATGAATATGTTCTTACTGCTTCTGATATTTGTGGGGGAAGAAAAATGATTTGCTGTAATAGTCAATAACTGGTGACTTTGAAACCACTGCAGAAAGATGTTCATCTTCAGAACCAGTTAAACCAGGATCGTTTCAGGAAAACAAATGAAACCGGTTTGACTCTGTGCTGAAGCTCTGTTTACAGCTGGAGGGGTTTCCAGAAAGCAGCTTTATGTCTGAATCATGTTTCAGGGTTACTTTACTTCAGATAAACGTCTCTAAACTTCAGATGATTTCAGCACAAGCATGAAAGCACAGGTTATGAGTGAATTCATTATAAATCATTATTATGATATAAAGCTATTCAGCCCTAATTTTCCAAGATCTAAATTCAAAAGTGAACAATCTATGCATTTATGAACACTTTTCAGGAGTTTACTTGTATTTCTGTAACTCTGCTGTTTAACACTTACTGTACAGTGAACTAAAGTAAAATTAAGTAGAAATGCTGCTGATTTCATTGAATGAGTCTTTTATAGAGTTTATCACAATATTTAATTAAAGCGGTCTGCTGATGCTGAGTGATAGTTTCTCTCTCAAAGAGTTAAGAGCATATGACAAATACTGTTTGAGAATCACATACACACTGATGATAAAATAGTTAAGAGCACATGACAAATACTGTTTGAGAATCACATACACACTGATGGTAAAATAGTTAAGAGCGTATGACAAATACTGTTTGAGAATCACATACACACTGATGATAAAATAGTTAAGAGCGTATGACAAATACTGTTTGAGAATCACATACACACTGATGGTAAAATAGTTAAGAGCG
>NW_015508077.1:23470-24575 GCF_001515645.1 Sinocyclocheilus grahami | reverse complement strand
CTGAAACTGTTTACAGCTGGAGGGGTTTCTAGAAAGTAGCTTTATGTCTCTGAATCATGTTTCAGGGTTACTTTACTTCAGATAAACAACTCTAAACTTCAGATGATTTCAGCACAAGCATGAAAGTACAGGTTATGTGTGAATTCATTATAAATCATTATTATGGTAGAAAGCTATTCAGCACTACTTTTCCAAGATCTAAATTCAGAAGTGAACAAACTATGCATTTATGAATACCTTTCGTACTCTGAGTTTTCTATATTTGGGAGTTATTTGTATTTCTGTACCTCTGCTGTTTAACACTTACTGTACAGTGAACTAAAGTAAAATTAAGTAGAAATGCTGCTGATTTCATTGAATGAGTCTTTTATAGAGTTTATCACAATATTTAATTAAAGCGGTCTGCTGATGCTGAGTGATAGTTTCTCTCTCAAAGAGTTAAGAGCATATGACAAATACTGTTTGAGAATCACATACACACTGATGATAACATAGTTAAGAGCGCATGACAAATACTGTTTGAGAATCATACACACTGATGGTAAAATGAGAAACCGTGATTTCACACCATGTGACAACAGTATCAGAATCTGCAGCTTTCTGTGATTCACTGACAAAGACTCACTTGATCATTTGTTTGAATACGACATGAAGAGCTTTAAATAAAACCATCAAATCAACTTCAGCACAGCATTAAAGAAGCACAAAGTGACCAATGACACATCATAAGACGACACTCATACATGAAAACAACTAGAGAAAGAAACACTCACCTCAGTGTTTGTACATCTGTCTTCAGCCCTATTCACACGGGATTAGTATTATCTGGGGACCTTGTGTGATTTTGAAATTACCCCCCACATCTGAATTTTGTGTGGTGCATTCGCACGGGATAAGCGAAGCCTGTGATTTTACTCGAATTTACTGACTTATCTCCCGGATACCCAGATGTCAAGGCTTTGAGAGTCCCGTTCTATGGTCCAGATGGATTAAAACAAAAGAAACTAATATAGTTCAAGCGCTGTGTCATTTACATTTCACCAGGTTAAAATAATATCTCAAGCTTTATGCTTGATTTATTTGTAACACATTAACCTCAAAACCT
>NW_015508077.1:14859-22594 GCF_001515645.1 Sinocyclocheilus grahami | reverse complement strand
ACTCACATGTAGCTCTACTGCAGTTTAAGAGCATTTAACTGGTTTTCATTGTGAAGTACAGCAGGTCAACACAGTGAAACATGGAAAGAATGAGCAGAAATGATCCATGAATATGTTCTTAATCTTACTGCTTCTGATATTAATATTTACTTTAATAAAAATAATTTGCTGTAATAGTCAATAACTGGTGACTTTGAAACCACTGCAGAAAGATGTTCATCTTCAGAACCAGTTAAACCAGGATCGTTTCAGGAAAACAAATGAAACCGGTTTGACTGAAACTGTTTACAGCTGGAGGGGTTTCTAGAAAGTAGCTTTATGTCTCTGAATCATGTTTCAGGGTTACTTTACTTCAGATAAACGTCTCTAAACTTCAGATGATTTCAGCACAAGCATGAAAGCACAGGTTATGAGTGAATACATTGTAAATCATTATCATGGTATAAAGCTATTCAGCCCTAATTTTCCAATCTAAATTCAAAAGTGAACAATCTATATGCATTTATGAACACTTTTCAGGAGTTTACTTGTATTTCTGTAACTCTGCTGTTTAACACTTACTGTACAGTGAACTAAAGTAAAATTAAGTAGAAATGCTGCTGATTTCATTGAATGAGTCTGTTATAGAGTTTATCACAATATTTAATTAAAGCGGTCTGCTGATGCTGAGTGATAGTTTCTCTCTCAAAGAGTTAAGAGCATATGACAAATACTGTTTGAGAATCACATACACACTGATGATAAAATAGTTAAGAGCGCATGACAAAAACTGTTTGAGAATCACATACACACTGATGGTAAAATAGTTAAGAGCACATGACAAATACTGTTTGAGAATCACATACACACTGATGGTAAAATGAGAAACCGTGATTTCACACCATGTGACAACAGTATCAGAATCTGCAGCTTTCTGTGATTCACTGACAAAGACTCACTTGATCATTTGTTTGAATACGACATGAAGAGCTTTAAATAAAACCATCAAATCAACTTCAGCACAGCATTAAAGAAGCACAAAGTGACCAATGACACATCATAAGACGACACTCATACATGAAAACAACTAGAGAAAGAAACACTCACCTCAGTGTTTGTACATCTGTCTTCAGCCCTATTCACACGGGATTAGTATTATCTGGGGACCTTGTGTGATTTTGAAATTACCCCCCACATCTGAATTTTGTGTGGTGCATTCGCACGGGATAAGCGAAGCCTGTGATTTTACTCGAATTTACTGACTTATCTCCCGGATACCCAGATGTCAAGGCTTTGAGAGTCCCGTTCTATGGTCCAGATGGATTAAAACAAAAGAAACTAATATAGTTCAAGCGCTGTGTCATTTACATTTCACCAGGTTAAAATAATATCTCAAGCTTTATGCTTGATTTATTTGTAACACATTAACCTCAAAACCTTTTCAGCTTTCTCTTTCTGCAAATTGTATGGTGTAGCGATATGACAGCACCCAAAATACTATCAAACACTCCAAAGCAGCTTCATTCTTTGCGAAAGATGGATAAAAAGGCGCACAGGAAACAAAAACCTTGAAAAATGATATAGGCCTACGACCCGCCAAATGCTGGCCGAATCACAGAGATAGCGATTCGCACGAGACTAATATTATCACAGGACCTCGGTGTTCGGCGAAATATAGTAGGTCATTGATCCGAAACCCGGTATTTCATCGGTCCCGGGGCTAAATTATGAAAGACCGGAGTATCGATAAGCTCTGACGTTAACGGTTCTGCTATCGATAATGGAGAAATTAGTACAATACACATACATTTATTATTGCTATATGTACATTATCTTACAAATTCTCTCACCAGAGTCACCAGCTGTTTTTCAAACATTTGTATATAGCCCTATTCGCACAGGATTAGTATTATCTGGTTAAAATACCATCTCAAGCTTTATGCTTGATTTATTTGTAACACATTAACCTCAAAACCTTTTCAGCTTTCTCTTTCTGCAAATTGTATGGTGTAGCGATATGACAGCACCCAAAATACTATCAAACACTCCAAAGCAGCTTCATTCTTTGCGAAAGATGGATAAAAAGGCGCACAGGAAACAAAAACCTTGAAAAATGATATAGGCCTACGACCCGCCAAATGCTGGCCGAATCACAGAGATAGCGATTCGCACGAGACTAATATTATCACAGGACCTCGGTGTTCGGCGAAATATAGTAGGTCATTTGCGGGGGAATTTTTACTTTACAAATTACAGACATGGCCGATTCTATATATATATATAATTTATTTAAAAAAAATCATTATTTATACTTTAATATGTGAAAAAATGATTTGTTTAACCCAAACTAATGAATAATAATGTGCATTTGATTAGATATAACTGCAGTAAAAGATTATGACTGCAGTAAAAGATTATGAGATGCATTATTTGAATGCTTGGCCAAAGAGATGTGTCTTTAATCTAGATTTAAACAGAGAGAGTGTGTCTGAACCCCGAACGGTATCAGGAAGGCTATTCCAGAGTTTGGGAGCCAAATGCGAAAAAGCTCTACCTCCTTTAGTGGACTTTGCTATCCTAGGTACTACCAAAAGTCCAGAATTTTTTTTTGATAGGATAGGATAGGATAGATAGGATTCGTCCAGGAATGTATAAAGAGTATTTTTGCCATTGTTTAGTAGGTTGTGATTGATTCTATATCATTATGTCATTTAAAAATGACAGTTTGTGTAGTGAGAATGATATTCTTACTGCTCAATCATTTTATGTTAGTAAGTAAAGTGTACCCAGCCGGCATTTCAACGTCAATTCACCAGTGAATCAACGTTGGATTATGTTTTGATTTTACAAATTGGATCAACGTTGATATTGTGATGTTGTTTTACCGTTTAAATTGCGACGTTGTTTCACCGTTTTACCTTCAGCATGGGTGAAGAAAGGTTGTTCTGTAGACGTTGGATTAACGTTGAATTAGGTGATGATTTTGCAAATTGGATCAACTGATAACGCGACGTTGTTTCACCGTCGTACCTTTCAACATGAATGAATACACAACTGTACGTTCATTTAGAACCTAGTTTGCATTTAGATCAACACTGTACATTATAAAGTTGAAAAATCAAATGACTGGCAGCAATGGCTTTACAGCTAACTTCAATAAACTACCGCATGCTCAAAATTGTAAAACAGCAGTTTTATTTTGGAAACAATGTATAAAACAGATGAAAATAATCCCAAACTTTAACTTGCAGTGTTTGTGCATGGATGTATTGTTAAAAACCTGTAGAAGAACAATCCAAATACAATAATATTTAAAGGTTTTTGTAAAATAATATGCATATTTTGTGCTGCACTTGCAAGAGAAACCCTTTTATGACTGAAACCAGTTGATCTTTTATTTTGGTGGAAAACTATAGTTTCTGTGAAAACATGTTTTACTAATGTGTCTCATACAAGAGATTTGTACATTTGTGCAGTGAAAATGTGTTGAAACAGTTCGAGAATGGAACCAGCAACCAGGGGCACCGTAAGGGGGAAGGTTAGGACGATTCCAAGGGCCTGGCGTTAGAGGGGGCCCTGGAACGTGATTTCTACCAAGGGGGACCCTAAAATGTTAGAACCAACAGCCTTGTGCATGTAGCATGGTTGTGCTTCGGGTGATCGTTGAAAGTGTCCCAGCTCTAGGTCCTTTCTGATGCCATCCCCTTTGTGCGCTTTCTGTACTGTCCTGTATAAATAAAAACAAAAACACCAAAAATAAATCCTCATAAGATATTAACTTTGATATTGTGAAATATCTTTAAATTATTACTGAATGCAAAACAAATCACATACAATATTTTCCCTTTACAGTTCAGTAACAGTGGGGTTGGAAACAAAGTGCACAACACTATTATTCATTAAACACTTATTTAATGTATTCAGATGAAAGTTTACAATATTAACAAATAATTCACAAGCAGTTTTTTCAGAGCCCCCAGTTACACTGTTTTAATCAGAACCCTAACTATACAATGTATTTAGTAAAAAAATCAAATTAAGTACATTTTTATTAAACCAAGTAAAATCAAAACCTATCACAAAAGGTCAATGAATCTCTACCAGAAGTGACAGTGCAATGTAGTAGATGAACAACTAGTGCTACTCATACCACACTTTGAGAACCACTGATTTAAAGGGGTCATATGATACAATTTAATTTTTTCCTTTCTCTCTGGAGTGTTACAAGCTCTTGGTGCATAAAGATCTGTAAAGTTGCAAAGACTAAAGTCTCAAATCCAAAGAGATATTCTTTATAAAATTTAAGAGTCAGCCACACCTACCTAAAACGGCTCGTTCGAACACGCCCCCACATATCTACCTCACTATGTGGGAAGATTTGCAAAATGCCGCCCAAATGTTCACGCAAAGAAAGAAGGCGTAACTTTTATTCTCGCTGTAGTATTGCTGTTGCCGCTGCCACCATGTCGTGAAGACGCTGTGTTTTTCGTTGTGAAAGCGAAACTACTTAGTTTGGACTTCCAAAAGAGGACGATATCGCTTCGTCATGCCTAGAGCAGATCTGTGCTGGTCGCTGAGGGAATACATCAACTTAGTGCTGTGGATTGCCGGCACATTTTATGGAGGACTGTTTACTGATCCTGGGAGAGTAACGTTAGACTAAAAATGCCAGCAGTTCTGACTCACGTAAGTACGTTTTTTAAAGGATTTGCCACTGATGATTCAATCGTGAGTTTTGGGCAGTGTAGAATAGCACTTGTTGTTTGTCATTTCTCTGATCACAAATGCAGACATGGTTTTATGTTTACGCGGCGCAATGCAACGCGTAAAACGACCCCACTGGATGCAACAAATGCCTCATTTGTAATGGGTTTTCATGTTTTTGTGTCGTTGATCCGGCCAGACACGGCATCAACACAGTATGGTGAGGGGCGTAACATTTCCGTCTCACGCTTGAGGTATTTGGCCAATCACAATGCACTGGATAGCTGGCCAATCAGAGCACACATCGCATTTTTCAGACCGATGAGCTTTGTAAAAATGGACGCGTTTCAGAAGGCGGGGCATAGAGGAGAAACAATAATGTACAGTATGTGGAAAATAATTAGTTTTTTTAACTTTAAACCGCATAAACACATTTCATTACACCAAATACACAAAATAATGCTCTTTTTAGCAGCATCATATGACCCCTTTAAGAAAAATGGAATTAACGAAGGTTACCACAAAAACAAAATTCACTGGTATAGGGAAAAGGAACTTGAGTGGCGCACAAAACAAAGAAAAAAAATTAAAACCAAATGATTCCCATAAAGCTCCCAAAGTCCTCTAAACTAATTAACAAAAGAAAAATGTGGAAAAAAAAACGGAATCTTCAGCATATCGACGCTCTAAATTTTCTACTCTTACCACTAAAAACCAAATTACAAGGGGTGACACACCACTTTCCTAATGTGTCTAATCACTCATCATTATTACGTGCAAAGTGTTTATGGCGCGATATGCTTACCTGTTCTCTTTTGCCTAATGAAGGGATAAACTAACCGTAACTCAAATACACAGCAAGTTAAGTGCTAGACACATCATTAGAGAGTAGGATACAAAGCTCATTTCAGCGAACCAAAACACACACAAACACACCGCCGCCACATGAGATTCGTAGAGAAGATTGGGCTAAGAGGACGATGTCACAATGATGACTGGCAGGCGACACGTCCAATCAGGAACCTGAGAGCAAGGCCACAGAGAAAAGACAAGAGCGAGAGGGAAGGAAGAGCAAACACACGCATAGCGCGTAACATGGAGTTATGCTGGGTGAAAGAGTGACGAACTCCAAAGATGTTATTCTGACTCCGTGGTGGTTGGGAGAGTTTTTTCCCAGGTGGAAAGTGAAGACATGGCTGTAGTCGAGGCCTGTCTAAGGCCATGTCCACACGTACACAGGTATTTTTATAAACAGAGTTTTTCCTTCTTCCGTTTAAAAAAAAAATCTCCGTACACATGAAAACGCAAAAACATGCTATGAAGCACTGTCAAGAGCATGCCAAACCAACAGGTGGCGATATAATCTCAACCGTAAAGCCATGTTGGCCAATCAGAAGCCTGAAAAAGTCTCCAGTAGGCGGAGATAACAGCACACATCACAAGCCAAAAACTCCGGTTTCGCTGTCTACTCCATAACACTGCAACCAGAGTTTTTGAAAATCTTCACCCTGGCAGGTGTTTTCAAAAATGTTCGGTTTCAGTGAACTGGTGCTGCGTTTGTGTGTGGACGAATGGCCTAACCGCGTAGAAAAAGCTACGGTTTTAAAAATAACCGCATTCGTGTGTTCAGGTAACAATAAGGGTGCGGTTTAGACAATGGACAGCGGAGCACATGACACATACCCCTTGTCCAAATACCAGTACTTGCGGTCTTTGCACTTGACCACTTGACTTATATGACGTATGTCCTGTATTTGGTCCAAGTGTTCAAGTGAGCATGAAGACCACAAGCGTGTGTAGAACTTTTCATTACCTGATGGGACACACTTATAGTGTTGTAAAAATGCAGTTGTTTATAGATCTTCATTTTTATTTTCAATACTTTGCATTTTAAAATCAACTTCTAAATATCTGTTCAGTAGTCTCGATAACTAGGGTTGCCAACCATCCCGTATTTTGGGCCTAATTGATTTTGATCCCGTACGTGACCTCCCTTGTCTTGTTTTTTTACTTCTACGCTGATTTAACCACTGACTGATACAACAGCAGCGGTGCTGATCACTTGAGAATGATCACCGATACCTGTAATCATCCAATCACAGCCCTCCTCATGCAGTATATGTTAAGTAAATCAGAAATTGTGAACATAACTGTACGAGGAAGTCTGCGGAATCCTTTGCCGGCTGGTCGCTCCTGCCTCACAGCAAGCGCCGCTCGCACTAACGCCAATTCCGTCCGTGTTTTGACTTCAGTAAATCAGTTTTGGTGAATACAAACAACGTGATTATTTTTCATGAGTCCAACATCCCGCCGCGCAAGAGACGGGATCAGTAAGGGAAGTCGTCTTTCACTATTGTAATATTGTTAAATAGAGAAAAAAATAGCATTAAAGTAACCTTGGACCTTATTCTTGAAACACAAAATGACCAATAAAAAGGTGGCAAGCACCAAAAGCAGCCCATATTAAATCTATAAGCTGTCTTTAATTGAAAAATACGCATTTTCATGCATACAATATATATATATATATATATATATATATTTATATATATATACAGGTGCAGCTCAATAAATTAGAATGTCGTGGTAAAGTTAATTTATTTCAGTAATTCAATTCAAATTGTGAAACTCGTGTATTAAATAAATTCAATGCACACAGACTGAAGTAGTTTAAGTCTTTGGTTACTTTAATTGTGATGATTTTGGCTCACATTTAACAAAAACCCACCAATGCACTCAACAAAATAGAATACTTCATAAGTCCAATAAAAAAACATTTTTAGTGAATTGTTGGCCTTCTGGAAGGTATGCTCATTTACTGTACATGTACTAAATACTTGGTAGGGGCTCCTTTTGCTTTAATTACTGCCTCAATTCGACGTGGCATGGAGGTGATCAGTTTGTGGCACTGCTGAGGTGGTGTGGAAGCCCAGGTTTCTTTGACAGAGGCCTTCAGCTCATCTGCATTTTTTGGCCTCTTGTTTCTCATTTTCCTCTTGACAATACCCCATAGATTCTCTATGGGGTTCAGGTCTGGTGAGTTTGCTGGCCA
>NW_015508077.1:0-11736 GCF_001515645.1 Sinocyclocheilus grahami | reverse complement strand
ATATAGAGTAATTCACTACTGAATAATTTTTTAACTATTTTTATAGCGTTGAACTGTTGAGAGATGAACATTATTTAGAGCATATAAATATTTTACTGCTTTATGGGTTTATTATTTTTATACTGTGTGGGAGAAGCTTTCTACCATTTCAGTGGGACTGCAAATGACTTCTAGTGGCTATAAATATTGTGAAAAGATTAGTGCCGCTGTCCCTGATTTGTCACTGTTTGCTTTGTGTTTTCAATTTGGGGTATGAGCAAGTTATTAAAGTCTGTAATCTGTATGGTAAGTCTTCATTTTGTTTTTTATTTTTGAGTAGTGGGATTCTAGTGGATAAAAACAAAGTAATGAGAATAAACTTCACACACTCCCATTGTTCTGTCATGTAAGAGACTAATGGATAACTGTGGTGATTTGATGTGGCTTAATTGTTTTCATTTTGTGTATATAAATGTAAATGGAAGAAAAAATAATCACAGAATACATGTTTTTACAACATCATTTGAAGTGATCAGTCATCACCATAATTATTGCTATATGTCAAATTGAAAAGATGCACCAAAGCCTTCTGGAATATCAGATACACAGAACCTATATTATTTTTCACCATGCTTTACATAGTACAAGCACTGTTGCTTTTCTAATGCTTGCCTGTATGTTCAGATATATTGGTTTATATATATATATGTTATTAATATATGTATTTATGCAAGTCTGTGTGATGCTTTTTGTATGTTTGTCCTTTGATTAAATCTTTTGCTTAACCCTAGTGTGAGCATGTGTTTTGTTGATTCTGACCCCATGCAGGCCTAATGTACTGGTGACTGTACTGCTGAAGTTTCCTCTAGATCACAGTTCTGTGAGAGACTGCATTCTGATGTCTAAATAACTTGTGAAGTTTGTTGTCTCATTATGTCACTGCGTTGCATGTTTACATCAGCAAGAAGCATTACATTTATAATGCTGGAAGTTAATCTAGTCACTTTGCATCTATTTTCTCAGTACTGTGTACAGAATGCAGTTGTTCCATTGGCAGATCGCAGTGCTCACTGAATGAAACAACCGAATGAAACAAAACTTAAAACGACGTCACAAGCCAAAAAGCTTTTTGAAAATCTTCACACTGGCATTCATAATTTCTGTATTCATAATGTCATCCAATGTTACATTAATTGTTGAAGTTAAGTGTTTATACTTGCAATAAATTTTTTTTTTTTTAAATCTTCACCCTGGCAGGAGGTTTCAGTGAACTGGTGCTGCTTTGCGTGTGGACGAACGGCCTAACCGCGTAGAAAAAGCTACGGTTTTAAAAATAACCGCATTCGTGTGTTCAGGTAACAATAAGGGTGCGGTTTAGACAATGGACAGCGGAGCACATGACACATACCCCTTGTCCAAATACCAGCACTTGTGGTCTTTGCACTTGACCACTTGACTACTTATATGACACATGTCCTGTATTTGGTCCAAGTGTTCAAGTGAGCATGAAGACCACAAGCGTGTGTAGAACTTTTCATTACCTGATGGGACACACTTATAGTGTTGTAAAAATGCAGGTGTTTATAGATCTACATTTTTATTTTCAATACTTTGCATTTTAAAATCAACTTCTAAATATCTGTTCAGTAGTCTCGATAACTAGGGTTGCCAACCATCCCGTATTTTGGGCCTAATTGATTTTGATCCCGTACGTGACCTCCCTTGTCTTGTTTTTTTACTTCTACGCTGATTTAACCACTGACTGATACAACAGCAGCGGTGCTGATCACTTGAGAATGATCACCGATACCTGTAATCATCCAATCACAGCCCTCCTCATGCAGTATATGTTAAGTAAATCAGAAATTGTGAACATAACTGTACGAGGAAGTCTGCGGAATCCTTTGCCGGCTGGTCGCTCCTGCCTCACAAGCAAGCGCCTAACGCCAATTCCGTCCGTGTTTTGACTTCAGTAAATCAGTTTTGGTGAATACAAACAACGTGATTATTTTTCATGAGTCCAACATCCCGCCGCGCAAGAGACGGGATCAGTAAGGGAAGTCGTCTTTCACTATTGTAATATTGTTAAATAGAGAAAAAAATAGCATTAAAGTAACCTTGGACCTTATTCTTGAAACACAAAATGACCAATAAAAAGGTGGCAAGCACCAAAAGCAGCCCATATTAAATCTATAAGCTGTCTTTAATTGAAAAATACGCATTTTCATGCATACAATATATATATATATATATATATATATATTTATATATATATACAGGTGCAGCCATAAATTAAAAACATCAGCCCAACACATACATATCAGTATTACATATCTGTAATACTGAAGATATTACCTTCCCTTTTGAGGAGGAAACAATGTTATATTTTAATGAAAGGATGTGTGACATACACTTTTCAGTAAACTGATTTTTTTGGGTAACATTTGGGTGACTGGGACACAACGTTTGGGTGATTTGGACAGCACATTTTTTCATTGATTTAGGGTAGTGTAAGAATATTTACTGAATTGCACAAGTTAGTTCATACTTTGATATAATTTTATATTCAATATTTCCTTTTCTGTGTATCATCATTAAGAGTCCATGTTTATTTCTGTTCAACTTTATTTCTCAGTTCATAAGTCCATCCACAATTCATACAATACAACACATGCAACTGAGGTAAAAGAAGGCTTGAAGTCCAAAAGTTATTGAAAACATTTAAAAATCAAATAGACAAGTAAAAAAAAAATGCTTCAGGTAAAAAAAAAAATTATGTTGTAAAAGAAAATGTTGGGTGGCCCCATTACCAATTAACACATTTAACCTGCACAAACCTTTAACAAAAATATGAATATGGTTTATTACTGCAACAAAAAAAAAGTTTATCTGTAATTTATAATGCTTTTATTTTCAGAATGCTTCCAATTCAGAATTTTTATTTTATAAAAAAATCGAGCTAATTCGTAAATATTTTTGTAGTTGATTAGGGCTTGCACAAATAAAAAGGTTGGCAACCACTGATTTAGAGCATACAGAGCATATACAATGGTTCATTATTACAAGGTCAATCATTTTCTTAATCAGCAAAGCCTTTAAGCATTGTCCCAATCACCCAAAATTATGCGGTCCCATCTACCCAAATTGTGTCAACCCCCTAACCTCCCCCCCTCAATAGGGCTGCTTAGTCGCACAGGGGTCTGCCGAAAGCAGCAGCCACTCATTCCCAGCTGCTAGCGTCCATATACCCTATGCCGCTGCCGTGCAGGGTTCTAGCTAGAGGTTTCCAGGCCATTCTTCCCTGCTCCCGTCTCCAGATACCCCATCGCCGCCAGACTTCAACCGTGTATAAGATCAGAGTATTGTACACCGTGGTCAGAGGTGGAGACCTGTGCAAATAAAAGTATTTAAAGTGCCATAGGGGATGCGCATCCCCCCAGTAACACTATCTTCACCATAATGTAGGATATCCTAATGGCAAGGGAAACCCAAGACGACCAGACCAACAATATGATTGCAGGAGGCTGCCGGGACTTCAAACTATTTAAGGACTGCCTAATGCGTGCCTCCAACACATGCCTTTTTTTTCTCAGGGTATGTCCCCCTAGCCTTGGTCTCAATAGACTAACCCGCAAGGAAGCAGGGCAGTGGCTGGCCCTAACAGCCTCTGAGGACCACTGCTACTCCGAGATCCCCCACCAAGTTAGCCTGGAGCCGCAAGGCATCCGGTTTCCGTGTGTGGCCACGAGGAGGCCTGGTGAGAGTCTTGGCAATGGCCCGGACGGTGCGGATCTCGGCGGAGCCCGGGACCTGGGCCATCGAGGTGGGCATTGTGCCGGATCTCCCTGTACCTCTGCTCCTGGGACGGGACTGGCCGGGGTTCCAGAAGCTCCTCCTCGGATCCAGGAAGCCACGCCGTACCGCCCGGCACGGGCCACGGCGACCCCGTCAGGGACCGCCCATCCCCAGGCCGGTCTACCTAGCGACGGACAGCGAGAGGGAGGGTGAGTGTCAGCCTCCTAACCTGCCATCTGTCTATCTCGATGTGTTTTCTAATGACTTCAGGAAGGTCAACCAAGTCTCGGCCTTTGACGGCTATCCCATGCCGCGGGTGGATGAGCTCCTGGACCGGCTGGGCAAGGCTCGCTACATCAGCACATTGGACCTCACCAAAGGCTACTGGCAGGTGCCCCTGTCCCCCGAGTCCCGGAAGAAGACCGCCTTTAGCACTCCCAATGGCCACTGGCATTACCGGGTGATACCCTTCGGCCTACACGGGGCGCCCGCCACGTTCCAGCGGTTGATGGACATCTTGCTCCGGCCCCACCAAGCCTACGCGGCTTTACTTGGATGATGTCGTCATTCACTCCGAGGGTTGGGAGGCTCACCTGGAGCGTCTACGGATGTCCCGGGCGAAGGACACAAACGCCCGGGTGACACGGTGGTTCCTCGCACTCCAGGACTTCTGTTTCCAAGTACAACATCGGGCCGGGGCCGATCACGGGAATGCTGATGGTCTCTCCCGGGGCTGGTCCGGTTGGGCAGGTCTGGCAGGTAACCAGAAATCCCCCCCCCGTCCATTACTGTCCAATGAAAGATGACACAACACTACATATCTTGGACTGACTCTTGACACACTTTCAACATTCAAAGCATGTTCACAAACTTGTAAAGCAACTTCTGAGTTCAGCAGCGTTTCCTGACAATGAATCTTTCATTTGAACTGACTGAATAACAGCAGATGAGCATTTAGATGACTGCTTGTCATTATTCTCATTCTCACGTCTAACTCTTCCTGGTAGAAGTGAAAGAAATTTCAGAGCTGTTGTTCAACACAACACTTCAGAGGAAGACAAAGACAGATGTACAAACACCAAGGTAAGTGTTTCATCTTTCTCTAGTTGTTTTCTTGTATGAGTGTCGTCTTATGATGTGTCATTGGTCACTTTGTGCTGCTTTAATTCTGTGCTGAAGTTGTTTTGATGGTTTTGATGGGGACAAGTTACACATAAGTTGTTAGCTAATCCTTTAAACTGTACCAGTATTCAGAAACAATATAAACAAGATAAATAATAGAAAATACTGTTCTATATCTATAAAACTACAATACAAAGTTATTTAAACAATTACAAATTTGTAAAACACAAATTATAATGGCATTTATTATAAATTACAAATAAATGTCTAGCCAAAATGAATTAACTTAAAACGAACTTAAAGTGATCAAACATTTTCTTATTTGCAATGTAACATTAGTTTGCTAAACTATTATTTATTATGTAAGCAAGGCTTTATAGTTCACTCATGTTTCAGTATCCTTGTAAAACATCATCTTTCACTTGCACAAAAATGTTTTGGCCAGCACAGTAAGTCTGTGCTCACACTAACCGACATATATTGTTTAATTTTAAAGTTCAGTTGTACAATGTAACTTTTTCTATGTGTTTGACTGCGTTTTATTTCCATGATGAACAGGCTGTGATGTCAATGCTATAACTAATATTATGTGTTTGCATGAGGCTCCAGTGTGCACATGGATTATGTTCTTATAACAGCAGAAACAACTTAAAATAGTAATATTTGGTCATACGTATAAGAGTAAGACATTCAAAACTGTAAAGCAGGGGTTTCCAAACTCGGTCCTGGAGGGCCGGTGTCCTGCAGAGTTTAGCTCCAGCCTGCCTTAACACACCTACCTGAAAGTTTCAAGTATACCTAGTAAGAGCTTGATTAGCTGGTTCAGGTGTGTGTTATTAGGGTTGAAGCTAAACTCGGCAGGACAGCGACCCTCCAGGACTGAGTTTGGAGACCCCCGTTTTAAAGGGTCTACTTTTATTTGTGTACACTCACAATAAAAACAAAACATTGTGCCTTTGTAAAATAAAGAAAGCAAACAGGGTGCACTTTCAGCCATCTCAGTTTTTCTTTGGTTTTGTTAATGTGTTATTTAAACGAAACATTTTGTGTAGAACTATTTATTTTATTACTTGTCATAATTGTGGGGTGTGACTCACCCTTGACTCACGATGGGGAGCGTACTTCAAGGTGTCTGTAATGCACTCTTCTAACACCTTAACTGGTATTCTGTTACACCAAATACACAAAATAACGATCTTTAAAAAAGCATCATATGACCCCTTTAAGTATCATTTAAGTAACTAGCATCAAAAAAGTACAATTTCTTTTCAATGTCTTGGTTTAGTAAAAACTTTACAACACATTTTGGAGAAAGATTATACCATCTCCTGACTTGTGCCTGTCCACAGCTTTATCCCAGAGATCTTCTGACAGTGCCTCACCACCCATAGCTGATTGTTTGCTTCAGTTGCATTACCAAGGAGTGAAATGCTCCAGGAAAGCTCTTTTCATGCTCAGCCAGGGCTTGAAAACGAAAAAAAAAAACAATCGGTTCACTCCGAGCAAAATTGATATTTTAACGTTTCTGTTCCAGAGGAACCTCTGTATTATTACCGTTCCGAAACCGGTTTGAGTAGAAGAAATACCAGTTAATAACGTAATTTTTTTTTAAACAATTTTCTTTGCCTATAATAGGCTAATAATAATAATAACAATAATAAAGTACAGCGTTTTTTTTACTCAAAAATAAAAAAAATCTGGTAGCCTATTAACCCCCTGCACTTAGTCACAGCCAATACAGCATCATCTTTTCTAGATTTTGGCCAAATGTGGGCTACTAAACAAAAGAAAAAAAGTATTTTTTAAGATTAAAAATGTTTGCTGCATTGTTAAAGGGGTCATATGATGCTTTTTTAAAGATCATTATTTTGTGTATTTGGGGGGGCCATTACAGAAGTGAGTGTGGGGTTGCGTTCCTCCGCGATACCCACAGTGAATCGAGAGCCTACAGTCAATAACGCAAAGTCCAAAAAACAACTCAGTGATGAACGAGGACCTTCGTGAACAAGTTTATATTTTAGCGGTTGGTTAATGCCACTACAAAAAAATCCATTAAAACACAGTCCGGTAGATCAGAGTGATAGGCGATGTCCAGATACTCTTGAATGTACGCCTCAAGCGAGCGTGTGCCCTGCTCGAGGGCTAACAACAGCCTTGCAGTGTCCATACCTGGCCAATGTCCACCTGAAAAGCCGCATGTATACTAAATGAGGTAAGGTTGTAGAGTTACATTCAAGCCAGTTTAAGACACGCAAAAAAATATATATTTTCAATGGGAAACTTTTAAATATGTAATTGAATTTCTTCTTGTGGAAACTTAGAATTAATTAAAATCTACAAATTAACCAAGATTTTGCCACACTAACCATAGTTCAACCATAGTATTTGTAGTAAAACTGTGGTTATACAAATGGTAATCAATACGCCAAAAAACCATGGTTCCCTTTCAGTCGGTCACTCCGAGTCACGCCGGTGACTGACGAATTAGGATATCGCTTCAATAGACCAATCTACTTCGAGTGTAAATTAAACAAGCCAATAATCGGATCGTCCTTATAAGAATGCCATTTCACCCGTGCGTTTCTGGGTGCGGTCGTTACCTGGCGTACGCCTCACGTGTCTGGGCATCAAGCACGCTGAGGTGGCCTTCGTGGATGAGTCATGTTCTCATTGCGGGAACATGACCATCTCGGACCTGGAACCAGGCTCCGCAACTTGCAAGGGGGCGGAGTCCCGTTGCCGCGATCTGGGGCTCGTTCTGGCGGACAGACAAGAACCACTTCCAGCAGTAGCGCGGGCAGTTTGAGGGTTACAGTGATGGCAAACCCCGCAGGGAACCAAACCTCTGGGGACCATCACTCCTCTTGCACATCCGATCCAGTGGAGCAACCCACGGAACGCACTGGGCCCTCTTTAAAGAGCGTACCAGCGGTATCCTGTGGATCTCCCCCCGACCAGATGTCGATCTCAGCATCGGAGGGAGTGCTGTCCGATGAAGATTCGGCCCCGCTGCTGCCCTCCGGGATGGTGGCGGGGCCTGAATTGGATCCGGAGATGGCAGCTATGCTTTCCCAGGCCGCCGAGGGGGTAGGACTCGAGTGGAAACCTCCACCGCGTCCCGAGCCCTCGAGGCTGGATGATTGGTTTCTCGGGGTAGTTCTTAGCGCCCCGCCCCGGTGCCTTTCTTCCCGGAAGTGCATGACAAGCTCACCAGATCATGGACGGCACCTTTTACTGCCAGAAACCGGCCGGTGGGCTCCTCCTCCCTCACCACCCTCGACGGCGGTGCAGCAAAGGGGTATTCGGCGATCCCCCCAGTGGAGCAGACGTAGCAATGCAATTGTGTCCCAAGTCCGCCTCCTCCTGGCGGGGAGACCCAGTACTTCCTTCCCGGGCCTGTAGGCATTCGTCTGGTCTAACTGGCAGTGCCTATACAGCTTGCAGGGAAGCTGCCTCCGCCTTCACACGCTATGGCGTTAACTGCAGGTGCACCAGGCTAAGGCACTGAAGGACCTGCACGAGCGTGGTCACGATCCAGAAGTTCTGAAAGAGCTATGAACCGCCACTGACATCGCGCTCCAAGCGACGAAGGTCACCGCGAGTTCTCTGGGTTGTGTGATGTCCACGCTTGTGCCCCAGCAGTTCTCGGCTGCCCAGAAGCAGACTGAGGCAATACGACACATACTGCCCCGGCCCCTGCCCCGGCGAGCAGCTGCTGCCTCCACCCGCTGCAGCGCCCCAGCCTGCTCGTCACTAAGGGCGGGCCCCTGCATCCGCCCCTGCTCCACATCCGCAGCAGCCTTCAGCAAAGCGGCGTCGTGGAGCCGGGCGTGGGCGGCAAGCGGAGAAGCAAGCGGCCTTGAGACAGGCGACCCAGAGATGGAAGGATCTGCTCTTCGGGAGATGGTGAACGCAGCACTCCCTCCCCCGGAGGAGGGCTGGGTGGAGAATCTTTTGTTTAGTTTTTTTTCCCGCCGTTGGCCTCACGGCCGATGGTACCCAAATTCTGGACAAAAGAGCAGTTTCCTTTCTCTCTGGGTCCCAGGAGGGCGCGGAGAGTTGCGGATGGACCAACGCCGGACCGCATTCATCCTCCTCCTTCGCCAGCCAGTAGCAGAGGGCGGTTTGAGAGCGTCAACAAAGGCCCTACTCACGCACCCTCTGCCAACCCGTGGAACCAGGTGAGCATTGCACCCCACACTCACACCCCTCTCCGGGCTGCTCACAAGCCGCCCGAGTTGGGTCCCTGTGTTCCACCTCGCTGCCCCACTGCGGGTACGGCTGTGGTTCCGCTGGTCCTGCTTGTACAGGTTCTGGGCGCCTGGTCAGCGCTACCCAGCCTGTCTCGCTGGCTTCTGCGGACCATCAGCCTCGGCTATGAGATTCAGTTCGCCCGGCGACCCCCCAAGTTCAGCAGTATCCAGTTCACTACAGTGAGGACGGCCGATGCCCCTGTTCTGCTGGCAGAGATCGCAGTCCTGCTAGCGAAGAATACGATAGAGCTGGTCCCTCCAGCCGATATGAGGTCGGGGTTTTACAGCCCTTACTTCATTGTACCCAAGAAAGGCAGTGGGTTACGGCCAATCTTGGATCTACGAGTTTTGAACCGGGCCCTTCATCGGCTACCGTTCAAGATGTTGACGCAGAAACGCATCTTTGGGTGCGTCCGTCCCCGAGATTGGTTTGCAGTGATCGACCTGAAGGACACGTACTTTCATGTGTCGATCCTTCTGCGCCACAGACCATTTCTGCGGTTTGCGTTCATGTCCACACATACACAGGTATTTGTATAAATAAAAAATCTTAAAAATCTAAAAGTTTTTCCTTCCGTTTCTAAAAAAATCTCGGTCCACATGAAAACGTAAAAGCATGCTATGAAGCACTGTCAAGAGCATGCCAAACCAACAGGTGGCAATATAATCTCAACCGTAAAGCCATGTTGGTCAATCAGAAGTCATAAGAAACAGAACAAAAATGTTCGGTTTCAGTGACCTGGTGCTGCGTTTGCGTGTGGACGAATGGCCAAACCGCATAGAAAAAGCTGCGGTTTAGAAAATATCCGTGTTTGTGTGGACAGGGCCTAAGAAACTTTAATTAATACTGTCACATAACAAATCTGCTTCAAAGATAAAATTACATGAATTGCTAATTACAACATTGAAATAAAAATGTAAGGCCTGTACAAATACTAGAAATCGTGAATATAAATAATTGGGAATCATGTAAAAATAATACAAAAATTGAATAAAAACAGTGCACATTACATTTATCTGTTATAACATTTATATAGTTTTGTTCACTTGGATGTTTCCTTTTAAAGGTCCAGAAATTTGTCAAGTTTTTCGTCAGGTGTCTTTAATTATATGATGTCATTAAGTTGCTGTCTTGCCACCAGCCAATCGCTGCATTCCTAATCATGGTTTCAAACATCAATACATCTTCCCTTTGCGGGGAACACGAGAACGCGCAGTAATCTTAGACAACTTAATCCAGATATTTTAATCAAATCGGCAAATTCGTTTGAAGAACCAAATTAGCCAGAGATCAGTTATCACGATTAGAAGATCTGGCATCTTTAAAATCATCTCAGATGTATTAAGTGAGGTACAAAGAACGGGCCCCTTGTTAAGTGCTTGATCTTTACTCTTTGTTATGATTTTGATTGATTTTTACATCATGCGTAAAGTGCATCGCAGAGCTAGTGTAAGACGAGTATCTGTGGTTAAAAGTACATCATTTTATTTAATTTTTTTAGAAAATGGCCAATGGTTTCGCTAGATAAGACCCTTATTCCTCGTCTGGTATCATGTAGAGCCCTTTGAAGCTGCACTGAAACTGCAATTTGGACCTTCAACCGTTTGGTAACTGTTGAAGTCCACTATATGGACCAAAATCCTGGGATGTTTTCCTCAAAAACCTTAATTTTTTTTCGACTGAAGAAAGAAAGACATGATCATCTTGGATGACATGGGGGGTGAGGAAATTATCAGGAAATTTTAATTTGAAAGTGAACTAATCCTTTAACACCATGCTTTTACAGTCAGGGGGAAAGATTGTTTTCCCCCACGCTACACCCCCAGCTATGACACGACACCGACCAAGTCAATCGATACCTGTATCGTCAAATACCTTCGACGATACATCAGACCACCGATGTGTTGTCTGTGTGAACTAGCACATGATGGCCTCTCAGGTCTGGGAGAAAATGCTTCAATGCTCGAAACACGGCCAGCATCTCCAGGCAACTTATGTGCCACATGAGATGGGGACCTTCCCACAGACCCTGGACGGACCAGCCACTCATGACCACCCCCCAGCCCATGAGGCAGGCGTCCGTCTTTAGCATTACGCAATGACAAGGAGCTCTCAACACGGGGCCTTGTGACAGGAACCAAGGTTTCTTCCACATGTCTAAGGCCCGTAAGCCTAGCCGCGTGACCTTGATCATGCGAAACTGGTTGGTCCTGAGCCGCCACTGCAAGGGTCTAATGTACAGCAGGCCAAAAGGTATCACGTTGGATGCAGCTGCCATCACGCCTCGATAAGTGGTCCTCTGTACTGGAGAAAGCACTTTTCTTTGCGTTTAGTCTTAACCCCAACCGTTTCATATGAGCAAGAACGACATCTTGTTGCCGAACCGCTATCTGCTCTTGAGCTAGTATCAACCAGTCGTTGATGTAATTCAGTATGTGGATGCCCTGGAGTCGCAGTGGAGCCAGAGCAGCATCCACACACTTGGTAAATGTGTGGGGTGAGAGGTGGGCGAGACCCGAACTGAATCTTGTAACCTCTTTGTACAATGCGCAGGACCCATTGTGACACATTTGGCAGAAGCTTCCA
>NW_015508076.1:28251-31785 GCF_001515645.1 Sinocyclocheilus grahami | reverse complement strand
TGCGAATATGGCATCTACCCTGACTAAGGTTGCTGAAAGGTTCCATTCAAACTGTTAAGATCTTGGTATAGTAAAATTACGTCTTCTTTTTTTAAATATTAAAATCGTTCAAAAGCAAATGCAAATGATCTTATGTGGTAGCCAAAGTACTACAGTCAAGGAACAACACAACATTTATAGCTATCAACGGGAATAATAGTATATTCTTGCTCTGGCCCTTAGGAATAATGGTATTTATACCATATCGGGACCTTTGCTACTGGTGTGAAGGGTGGTAATTCTATGGGCCAACAAAAACTTCCCCCATCCCTGGTCAACAAAGATCAACCATATCCTTTTACATTCCAGCTGATTTGTGCTACCCTTAAAGGAATATTGAACCCAGAAATGAAAATTCTATTGTCAAGTTTCTTATGTGGTAACCAAAAGAAGATATTTTGAAGAATGTTTGAGGGTCATTCCGCGTCAACTACAGGTCCTCAGCTATATATATATATCCTAGTAAAAGAAATACACACAGTGGAGATCAGAATTAGAAAACAACCAATAAATACTTGATTTTTTCCCCCTGAAATATTGTTAATCTTCATAGCTCAATATTTGAAGGAATACGTGTAGACTTTGGCTGTCTTTGTTGCATCATATGACAATTTTTTTCCTGAGGTTTTGCATGCCTATAACTCAGGAAGTATTAAAGATGTCTCAACATCCTTCTCAATGATAACACTCACACTTCTCCAGTTTGAGGTACAGATGGTGCTCTCTCAACTTCTGAAAAACTGTTTCACATGGTGGCGATGTTCAGCCAGGTTCCTGGAGAAGATGAGGTCGTCGATGTACACAATCTGTACATCTGTGACATTTAATATTTTGACTTTCATCATTAATATTTTGGCTTTTTATGTTTGTCCCCACCTCAAAAACATTGAGGTCGGGAAGTTGCTGAAATTTAGTTGCTTTGACACGGAATGACCCTTGAGAGGTTTTGTTCATACAATTTGAGTCAACGGAAATCAAAAATATACAAAATATCTTGTCTTTTAAGTGGCCTTTAATTTAAGGTGTGCCTAAAGCAAATGCTCATTTATTTTCTGTTTTGAAGATCAATGTAGGAGACAATATTTGGATTAGAGAAGAGGTGTGGAGGAAAATGACGTCAACCACAAAGGATTCTCTCTTCGTAAAAGAGATGGCTGTGGCATTGTGGGGGACAGCCACTTTACAAAGAAGAAGTGTGTCAGGAAAGGAGTGTCCCACAAACTGAAATTCACAAAAGCCTCCCCTGACACCCTCCAAGTTGGACGTTTTGAGAGGTAATCTAATTTCTCTATTAATTCATGCATGCACTGTATGTAACAATTAACCACCACCAATTTTGTTAAAAACAGTTGAAAAATTGTTCATGCTCAAGATATTCTCATTCATATTCATCCATTTATACTCATTTATCAGTCAATAAAATATCTAGAACATAATGAAACACCTACATCATTTCATTGCTATGTCTGAAAAAAGCAAAATGTGCAACAAAGACATGATACTTGCCATTTTAAATAGTTTTACTAGTTGATAATTCACAAATTAATAATCTAAATTATGTCTCTTTCAAGTCTGTTTCAGTGACTGGCTGAAACAAAAGGAGCCTGAAAGAGAGAGAGAGAAGAGGAAGAAACAAGTGGGGTATTACATATCCCCAAAAATACAAGACATCATAAAAAAAGAAAGGAAAAATGAAAATGTATAATATGTCTATAATTCTGTTATTGTTTTCATACGCGTTTGGCCAATCGATGTCTACTTACGTTACGATTAGTACCAGTTGTGCTGGTTAGACCCTGCTCTGGAGTAGGAGCTAATTTGGTTCTCGAAAAAGGCAGTCCGGTACTAAAATCGCACCTAGTTCCGGCGGGGCGAACACGCCGAAAAGTGGGTAGTTCCACAATTAGTTCTGGTACTATGAAAAGGTTCCTGCGGTGCGAAAGGCCCTATTGTTTCTAAAGTAACTGAAACAGAGTTGTACGTTTTTAAAGTAATTGAAACGGAGTGAGTTGTGATAATTCTGATAAAATTCTAAAGTAACTGAATTGACCTGACGCACTGTGGTCACAGAATTATTTCATAACTATGGTGTTTTTGTGTTGATTTGCCCGACTACTGTGGCTAAGTAAACTGGTTTAAAAATATAACATAAAACCTGAAGTAGTGTGGTTTTGTCCGACGTACTGTGACAGTGTTACATTTTTAACAGTTTAATGTAGAAAGGTTTAGAAGCCCGACGTAGTGTGGCTGTTTAATTAATTTGCGGCCAAAGCACAGGAGCTGTGAATAATTAGACTAACCGGTATCTTAAAGGAACTAGATAATGTTCAGTCAGTGAAGGAAAAGAAGCCTATTGAATTGCTGAACACAATTCAATAAGATTGTGAAAATGGCAGAGTTGATAGTTAAATACATCGCTAAGCACAGCTCAGTGGGAATGTTTGATGGGATAGAGAAGGCAGATGACCCCTACGAGTGGGCTATGTCTCAATTCAAAAATTGTCCCAAAATGCCTAAAAACAAAGAGGGAAAAGTTGCTAATGCACTTCAAGCTCTTTTTGTCAGGGGTGCTGTAAAGGATCCACGTGCAAAGGCAGTCCGTTAGAATCAGTCTCTTTATTGAAGACACAAAACAAGGCAGTCTGTCGTACGATGACACAGAACTTGATGAAACAACGAAACACAAATCGACGATGGAATGGGGAGGGGCCTAAGAAGACCTGCCGGTGGAGTGTTACTAGACTTAGTCTGGGCACAGACATGACAAGAAGCAACAAAGCGCCGAACATCGCGTTCTCTAGTGGGCCACCAAAACCATTGACGGATCGCGGCCAACGTACCCCTAACTCCCGGGTGTGCCACCAATTTGGACGAATGACCCCAGCGAAGAACTGCCGAACGAACGGCCTCCGGAACGAATAACATTCCTTCAGGAGTGCAAGGTGGCTTAGTGACATGAACAAGGGCTCTCCTCACTGCCTGTTCCACTCCCCACCAGTCAATCTGAGGATTGTGCTGAGTAAGCCATGGATGCCCAAGAACGATGGGGGTCAACGGGGACTGGAAAACAAAAAAAGAAATAGTCTCTCTGTGATTTCCTGAGACGGTAAGGCTCACCGGGCTGGTGATACGGTGAACTGAAGAAAGTACCCTCCCATCTAGGGCAACAACGGTGGTAGTGTCCTTCAAATCCAGCAGAGGGATCCCCTGTTCGCTAGCCCATCTCTCATCAATAAAATTGCCCTCTGCCCCCGAATCAATGAGTGCTGGGCCCGCAACGGAAAAACCAGCCCATCGAAGAATAGCAGAGACCGTCATATGAGACCTGGGTGAAGAGGGGATGACAGTTGCGCTCGCCAGTACTCCTCCCTCTACTGGCGAGCTCTGGCTTTTAACACGCACGAAGCGGCGAAATGCCCAGCCGCGCCGCAGTAGAGGCAGAGTCGGTTCAGAATCCGCCGTTGTCGTTCCTCCACAGAAATGCGAACCCCCCCC
>NW_015508076.1:17669-27461 GCF_001515645.1 Sinocyclocheilus grahami | reverse complement strand
TGTCAGGGGTGCTGTAAAGGATCCACGTGCAAAGGCAGTCCGTTAGAATCAGTCTCTTTATTGAAGACACAAAACAAGGCAGTCTGTCGTACGATGACACAGAACTTGATGAAACAACGAAACACAAATCGACTGGGGATGGTCTGGTTCTGAGGACTCCCGTCTTGGAGAAAGAGAGCTCGTATGGGCTGGGCTCACTAGAAGCAGCCACCGGGCACCGAGAACACTAAGACGAGCACAGCACACTAAGCAAGACAAGACATGGTCAAAACTCTGATAATATCGACATGAAGGGCCAAACAATACCGTATGCATGTCACACAATAATCCGACAGAGAACAGTGAACCCAACCACTAGAAATAGAGTGACTAATAGATCAGAGTGGAAACAGGTGTCCCCACAAAGTAGCACACACGCTGATTGTGATGACAAACAGGTGGAGATGAGAGCTAGAATGAGCATGGGTGTGCATGATAGAGTATGTATGTGTGTGTGTGAGAGAGAAAGAGAAGCAAACCCAGCTCATGACACTTTTTGCCTCATACAAGGTAACTAAGAAAAGATTAGAAGAAATTAAAACTGAAAACAAGTTGCTAAATTGTCAAGCTAAATTCTATGTCATGTCATTGAAAAATTGCGAGGCTGAAGAGATTATTTTGAAGGAACAGATAATGAAATTGAAGAAAGAAATGTCAAAGTCTGAAACAGAGATGGAAACATTTAGATGTTTGTATGAAGGGACAGCTAGACAGTTGGTAAATGTTCAATCCAATTCTGAATATGAGGAGAAGAACTGCAAGGAAGCCATTAGTCGACATAATTCCTCAGATGATTCTGTGAGATTCCCAATAGCACCAGTGCGAACAAGACAGACTGGAAATGAGAGGGTTCTTGATCAAAGAAATGAAAATGTCCAAGCTGTTAGACAACTGTCTTTTATAGACTTTCAAAGTCTTATTACAGCAGTGGGTTCTTTTGAGCCTGATAACATGGATCCTGTAGAGTTTTTGTCAAAACTGGAGAAGGTAGTGGAGGTTTATAGTGTGTCAGACGAAGATGCTTGTAGACTTCTTATGATTTGCATACCATGCTCATTAACCAGTGCTCTCTCACAAGAAGTTTGTGACAAAAGAGCAGAAAAAGGTGCAAGGAGAGAAGCTGTACTTAGACTTATGGAAAGGATGGTCACATAGCAAGGCATTGTTTAGAAAAAGTTAGGCAGATCAGGAAGTTGTTTGTTTTGCATGTGGAACTTTGGGACACAAGGCAAGACAGTGTCACTTTTCACACAAAAGAAGGATGAGCTATCGTGATTTGCTTAAGAAGATAGGCAGTTTAGAAACCCAGTTGGCACTGTTGACTGACATGAAACGAAATAAGGAAGAAGCCATTCACACCTTGCCAGACACAGCACTGCATGAACAACATGACTGTAGCTCAGTCACAAGCAGATGCTGATGTGAATTGTAGGAATAGTTTTATGATAGTATTATATTTTAGAAAATATGTTTACTATCAAAAGGGGGGTGATTCTTTATCATTTTTGGGAAATGTGTTAATGGCGTTAATATTTAAATTGAATTAATGAGAAATTATTTAATTGTATTCTGTGATTAAATTTCTGTAGCTTTGGTTTTGAATGTGAAAAGATTCTTGTGGGGGAAAGGGGGGGAAACCTCTTCTTTTTGATCTCATTTCAGGTATAAGCATCGAGATGTTTGTTTGAAAATGTGTACCCTCCTGGAGAAAGATGATCCGGTCATCTGAAGGACAAGAAGGCCAGCAAAACCAGTGGAGCCAGGGGACTTCCACAAGAGAATGGACTTCTTAAAGAACAGAGTGATCATCAAAACCAGAAATTGAGAGATTCCCAGACCTACAAGATCCAGAACTCCAAGCCTAAAAGATCTAGAAACTCTGAGACCCACAATGGCATGGATGGACCTGATGGAACTTCACAAGCTGCAACAACAGCTAGAAGGACTTTTCCAAATTGAAATGAATGGACAATGGAAAAAAGAAACAAAGAAATCAAACCATTTTCAGAGACTGTCGACAGCAGTCTTATCACCGAGATGGAAAACAAGAAATGAGAAATGCACAAAGACAGACTCTCTGCACATGACACCAGAAAGAGACAAACATATGCATTCTCGAATACAGAACATTGTCTACTGAATGCACACATGTGGACAAAGGACACAAGTGACAAAATGAAAACACAAAAACACACAGACACAAACACAGACAGACAGACAGACACACACACACACATACACACACAGTATGTTGCCTGTTGACTGATGTTTTTGCTTCTTTGACTAGGTTTGTACTGTCATAATGTTTAGTACATTTAGAAAATCCCTTTTGCTGTTATGGTTCTCAAGTGCTCCTCTCCCAAACCCCCAAAAAATGTCTGTGTCATTTTGCCAAATTTGAGAAAAGTCCCTATGATAATTTTGCCTAATTGGATGGAGCGATAACCAGTGTGCATGAGGTGTCGACCCAATGATGGGTAAGATTCTCCTTTGGCCAGAGGGGCACAACCTAAGGCAGGGCTTCACCGCCACTGGGCACCTGCCCTGGAAGGGAGGTGTAATCTGTGTAACAGGAGTGAGTGTGATGCTTCTTTTGGGCCAAGAGCATCAAAGGGGGGACTGTAAGAATCTATAGTCTGCCCCGACCCAGATTCCACTCCACTATATGTTTGATCATGCTCATTTCCCAAAATGGCTTAATTATTATAGAGAAGAAGAAAGTCAACAGTTATGTTGTTTCTGGACCATTTGGGATGATCCCATCCTGAGCAAATGGGGACCAATTGTAGAACGGGAGCGGGTGTGGGACACCGAGAACCACCTCAGACAAAGGGGTGTCAGAACTTAATTAACATACAGACCACAGCTGTTACAACAGGAGCAACTTCATTTGGATTAAGGGTAGTAAACTGTAACTGTATCAAATGTTTGAGCATAGGAGGCTCGGGGTTCATTCTGACTCCGCTGAATCCGAAGCGCTGCCTGTACTTTGTCACTACTATTCTGTAATAAAAGTTATTCTTCATCAAGATCTTCGACGTCTTCACTTTTTCTTACAATCTCCAATCACCTGTGAACAGAATAGGATTGGAGAGATGGAAGAGGAGAAAAACACAAGAGCTTCAAAGGGGAACTGTAAAATAGCCACATATTTATAGCCTACTAAAATATTGGCTATAATTCGAACCAAATGTATAGGCTATATAGTTTTAGTATTAGTATAGGACTACTTGTTTTTTTATTACAGCCCATGATAACTAATACATTACAAAAACATTGTAAAAATAAAAAAATAGGCTCAAAGAAAGTCATCCCACTCCTCTACGTCTACTTCTATCATCGCTTGGATTACAACGTCACGCGCCTTCTTTTTGAATGTGGTTTTCTCCAATGAGGGGGAGGAGGGGGGCGGAACATTTGGCAAATTAAGCTGCAGCACTTATATTATTGCACTGGTTGGCTATTAACTGTGAGCAGACAGAGTGTCAACCAATGCATTGGACAATACGGCGAACATAAATAAAGAAACGAAGTTGCTTGTCAGATTTCCCTAACAAGCAACCATATTTTAAAAAATAAAACCAAAAAACCGCAACCCGCGACCCCGGATTTTTTCACTCAACTTTACAAAAGAAAAAGCCCAAAGTCACGTATAATACACGGACTTGGCAACTATGAAAGAGATGCTGCGGTTCCGCATCTTAATAAATGCATCTCTTGTCAAGAAAAAAGGGACAAAAACAGCAGTTTTGAGTGGGGTGGCCATGCAAGCTTTCATCAGTGTTGGCCACGGCCACCCCCTGGCTCTGCCCCTGCAGCCGCGGGTCTTTCATGCGGATAACTCTCCTCATATTTTCTGCATAATGATTCATTTAAATGTTAAAAGTGTTTGTAGTTTTTTAAGGTGTTTGTAGTTCTGAACCAAATCCTTCGCCAAAGCGCAGTGATGGATAATATTAGCCATTAGAGTGTGTGGATACATAGGCTACTTCACAAATCTACCTGAAATAAGGCCCTTATTTTCTAACGCTTAACCTTAGTTTTTTAATGCTTTTAATTTGTGTTTAAAGTTCTGAACCAAATCCTTCGCCAAAGTGCAATGCATCTAATATTAGCCATTAGAGTGTGTGGATCCACACTCTCAATCACACTCACACTCACAATCTACCTGAAATAAGGTGCTTTCGCACCGGAGGAACCTTTTCATAGTTTCCTAGAACTATTGGCGGAAGTTCACGCTTTTTGGCGTGTTTGCATTGTTTTTAGTTCTAGGAACTCCGTTTGGGGGAACTAAATTAGCTCCTACTTCAGAGTAGGGTCTAAAACAGTTCTATAGAAACTATCAGTGACGTAAGTGTACGCTGATTGGCCAAACGCACACGGCACCGGCTAACCGGCATTTTAAAAAAGCCATGAAAAATATTTACTCCACGAACATGGAAAACAGAGATAATGGCATTTACCTGTTGTCTGCAGCGTTGTGTTCTTTTCTCAGCCTCGATGATAACACTTCAAGGTGTCATAGGAGATTTAGTTCGATTTTCACGTTTTTTTCGCGTAAATTGTGTTTACATTTCATCTCTGCTATTACGAAACCCACGACACGACACCACACACACAACAAAAACAAATCCGAACACCACGTCCTCCATTCACCACTTGTTTGTTTGTAAATAAAGCATCACTGTCGGCCGCTTACTAGTTACTTAAAAAAGTAATCTGATTATGTAACTCGCGTTACCCCCAACACTGACTGTAATATTATGTGCTTTGTACTGTAATGTTTCCTCACCGGTGAATGAGACATGATTTAATCTGACAGCTTTGCATTACACCCTCCACCAATGTCGTCTCTCATCGTGTCGCTGATTAGCTTCTGTGCACATGTTCTTGTGTTTTGAAAGGAGGCATGGTGGCTTTGGAGAGTGATTTGCAGGGAGGGTGGGATATGCTTTCAAAGCTAACTTGATATTGCTAGCCTCTCTGAATTCGCCAACCCTTCCTTTACTTTTAAAAAGGATAGCCTATCCTCATATTTTTAAGGTGGAAAAACTTAGTAGAAATAAATAGTAGAGTTATTAACAACCCACATATTTGAAGTCTAAACAAGTACATTCTCACCTAAAAACTCTTAATGCTACATTCTGTAATATAATAACAGTATTCCTTATAAAAATTATAGCGGGTTTGGGCTTCCGCCGTGACACTCGCTGTGGGAAATTCTGCAAACAGAGTGATGCAAACAGTGAAATGGTTAGAGCTCCGATATCACTTGAATACCACACTCCTCATTTTGCAATTAATGTTGCACATATGTATGGTAAAATGAAAATTTAAATACAGAAATACATTGCCATTTTACATATTGCATTGCCATTTTGCATATTACATTTCAAAATGCATTTTGCTACCCATATGCTTCCATACGGCGCTAGCTGTAGGCAGAGCAGGCAATTGCCTAGGGCAGGGGTGTCCAACCCTGCTCCTGGAGAGCTACCATCCTGCAGATTTCAGCTCTAACCCCAATCAAACACACCTGAACCAGCTAATCAAGGTGTTCAGGGTTACTTGATAATTACAGACAGGTGTGCTGGACATTCCAAGGTGTGTTATTCCCTGATAACAACCATCGTATTTAGCAATGCCGAATAACACACCGCTCATATAAGTATTTGAGGCCAGGGATGGTCCTAGCATTTTGAGGGTCCATCCCCCAACGTACATATCTTACACTGACACCTTTTTGTAAATCAATGCTATTTTAATATCATTGAGGTAATATAATAGTTTTTGTTAATATTTTGAATTATTTTTATATTTTCTGATGTCAATTTCATTGTTTAGCTGGTTTTGTCTTTTTTTTAATGTATATACAGTTATTTTATTTCAGTTTTAAATAACTAGCTAAAGTTTTTTATATATATATGTTTTATTTCAGTTAACACTTATTTTATTTCAAGAAACACTGATGAAGGCAGATAGCCGGAATGTTTGTCTTTTTTTTAGTTCCTGCTTTGATCCCAATAAAAGATAGATTGACTTCTTTTGACCTCCGTGACAAGCAGGTGTCAGAAACAGAAAAACTGTGTCCTAAATGACACAGTATACACTATGCACTTATACACTATGTATTTATGCACTATGTACTCAACCATGTAGTGTATGAATTATGAGGGTTAATGAAGGTTATTTTGTCATTAATAATCGGAGTCTGATAGCCCCTCTCTCATGAAGTGTCCAACATTCCACACTTCATTTTTTCGGTTATTTCGGAATTTTCAGTGTAAACACACTGCTCGCATTATTTATGCTACAAAACATAATAGAATATTGCATAAGTATGCAATTTGGGATGCACCAAAGTTGCGCTTGAGCAGTGCTGCTTTGTGTACAGGGGTAACCATGGTAACTGCAGTATTTCTGCTGTTCCTAAAGCGCCACCTCCTGTCAGAGAGTGCACTTTTTATTCAGACCATATGCTGCTTTTGTTCAGATCAGTGAGAAAACCTGACTGAAATTTTATGCAGCAAACGCCCAGTGCGTTCTAAAAATCTAAGTCATACAGATGATAAAATATCTAGAATTAGTCACGTATTTTGAAGTGCCCACAATAGCAATACCGTTCATGTTTATTACTGTACTGTGGATGACACTGTTATTACACTGGCACAGCATCTCAAAGTGCTCGCAAAATGCAAACTAATCCGATAAGACATTTCAACAGTATACTTTACTGTAACTTACCTTAATCTTGCTCACTTTCTTTCCTCTTTTTCCACTTCTCTGCACTAGACTGACTGTGCCTCCTTCTTATTTTCAAATGTTAACACACATGATTCACACAAGAAAACTTTACCATAGTTATTATACTGAACCCAGACAGACGCTCACCGACGGCCGACTGTCGGCTTGGTGTGTCCCGGCCTTTACATATCACCTGCAGAACTTTCCACTCTTATCAACACTTTTATGAGACTGCAGACACACACTAATTTGCCCTTTTTAGTAAATCTGAAATCAACATTTACACCCTTTACTTCGTAAGCACACATAGCTAATTTTAGGTGAGCAATTAATGTGTGCAAATTAATCCAGTGAATTAATTGTTTGTCTTGCTAATCTTCAAAATCTTAACATTTCCTTATGCTCTGAAATGGCGTTCCTGACGGCTTGGACAAGATGTCCTTAACCACTCCCCTTTAACTGGTAAATTAAAGAGAATATCTGAGTTACTTTTTCAAATAAGTAACGCAAGTTACTTTTTTTTCCAATTTATTGATTGACAGCTCTCCTGTCCCCATGTTGAGAGAAATCAGAAGATGTTACTGTAGATCTAAAATAAATATGCAGTAATTCATCTCACTCACAAAAAAAATTAAAACACAGATTCAGTATTCCTCAAAATGAATAAAAATAATGCAACTCAGAATATGACGCGAACCTGCAATAATTAAATGTTAAACAACACAAATATACTTTATGTATTTAATCCCATTCTATAAAGCAATGTCTTTGCTTCTGACCTTCGATGATCCAGTTCAACCATACTAATAAGCAAAAATTACTCTAGACAACATTTGTGTGTCTTTTTTTACTGCTGAAGTGTGTTGAAATGTCTTCTTCTGCATTCTACTGTACGGACGTAAATTTACTTTCCCTTCAGCCTGAGGCTTATTTATTTCACTTTTGGTGTGAAAAGGCGTTTATATTTGCCAAAAATATAACTTTTTTTTTAAAAAACCTGTCCAGATTTTAAAAGTAACGCAAAAGTAACGTAACGCATTACTTTCCATAAAAAGTAACTAAGTACCGTAATTAGTTACTTTTTTATGGAGTAACGCAATATTGTAATGCATTACTTTTAAAAGTTACTTTCCCCAACACTGGTAATGACTCACATAAAAAGAACAAAACAACCACAACCAGTCTGGTGAAAATTATTTGAAAAGATAAAAATAACAAATACAAAATGATGCCCTGTTGATGACACCCTGGTGAGGGTTGTGGCAGTTTGTGTAAGAGGCTAAAAAAAAAATCTCGGCGCACAAGACATTCTCAAAACCAGGATAAAAATAGGATCCTGACAGTTTTAAACTCTTATCTCTAACTATTACTCTTTGGTGTGTAATCTTGTATTGTTTGCACTATAAACAAGAATCAATTATTAATATCATCCAACTTATTGAGGAGAGCTGTGCTAAGTATATGATCGCAGGGGTTTCATGTCAAATACCTTTTATAGTCATATACAGTAACTTCAGATACCTGTCCTGATCGCAGGTGTTTCGTGTCAAATACCTTTTATATTATATATAAACGAAACCCCCTGCAATCAGGACAGGTATCTGAATTTATAACAGTATGAATGTAATCTGACATGAAACACCAGCGATCAGGACCTGATGACACAGTTTCGATTACGCTGTTCTGAAACCCCTGGAAAAATGTGCATCCCATACAAAAATACAGAACCCAAATAAAATAAATCAATTGCACATTTTCATTTTATGGATATTGTTATGTACATACTGCTCAACTGTCACAGTTGGTTTTTCATTGTAACTCCAAAAAGCATAGCATGAGGAAGATCTATTTGTTCAGTAGCTGCTTAAAAAACACACACAAAGCATGATACTTTTTTTACAATCTATAGCTTGAGTTAAATTTTTATTGAATCAACTGGTTCTCTTAGCAGTGGATAAGTATTATAAATATTTGTGGATATTAAAATAGGCACACTAAATTGTAGCGGCCTGACGTTTATTTATTTAGGCTATTTATTTATTTTTATTTTATGTTGGCCTATGTATTTTTTATTTTATTTGAATATTTTATGGTTTGCAACGGTGAAATTACAATAAAGAAATACACATTCTGGAGACCTGAAATTAAAACTTGATATTTTATTAACATTAAATTGTAAGCTACTTTTTCTGGGGGAGTTTTTCCACCTTAAAAATATGAGGATAGGCTATCCTTTTTAAAAGTAAAGGAAGGGTGGGCGAATTCAGAGAGGCTAGCAATATCAAGCTAGCTTTGAAAGCATATCCCACCCTCCCTGCAAATCACTCTCCAAAGCCACCATGCCTATGGCAAGCCGTTTTAACATTTAATCTGTAAGCCGTACTAGTATCTATTTTCATGGTACTAGTATCTATTTTTTAGATACTAGTATCTTTTCCATTAAGTACTAGTACTTATTCATTAGGTACTAGTGCTTATTCTTTATCTACTAGTGCTTATTCTTTAGGTACTAGTGTTTATTCTTTAGGTACTAGTGTCTTTTGTAAAGTTACTAGTACTTATTCATTAGATACTAGTACTTAATCATTAGATACTAGTACTTATTTCAATAGTGATTTAGATACTAGTATCTTTTCCATTAAGTACTAGTACTTATTCATTAGGTACTAGTGCTTATTCTTTATCTACTAGTGCTTATTCTTTAGGTACTAGTGTTTATTCTTTAGGTACTAGTGTCTTTTGTAAAGTTACTAGTACTTATTCATTAGATACTAGTACTTAATCATTAGATACTAGTACTTATTTCAATAGTGACTAGTATTTAATTATACTCTTCTTGTTAAGGAAAAATAGAACTAGTACTTATTTTTTAGTTACTAGTAACTTTTTAGACCAGAGATATCCTGAACTTAATAGATACTAGTACTTTTTAAATTAGCATTTCTGCCTGGTATGGTAATCGTGTGTTGAATATTAATGAGCCGGCACATATAGGAGAGAGATTAGACA
>NW_015508076.1:9024-16743 GCF_001515645.1 Sinocyclocheilus grahami | reverse complement strand
TTGTTTTTATCTATCAATAAAACTAATAATGATTATGGTTATTATTTCTAAATAAAAACATTACACAAAATAAGGAATATTATTTTTGTAATAACAGTATTTCACTATAATATACAAAACTGAGTATTTAAGAATAAACATAATAATAAATATATCTGCAAGAAAATAAAAAAAATGTACACTTCACCCTGGAGAAAAACGTAAGGATTTGCAAATGTTTACCTCAATGTTCGTAATTATTTTTGCCGTTTTTACTCAAATTAGGGTTTTGTGAGCAATAATGACTACTCAATTAATGTAATTTCTTTTTCATTCATACTCGTCGCCGGAGGGCGCCCTCGCGCAGAAACTCCACAAGTGAGACTCACTGATGATGTTCCAGGAAATTCAATAAGTACTAGTACCTAATCAATAAGTACTAGTATCTAATGAATAAGTACTAGTACCTAATAAATAAGCACTAGTATCTAATGAATAAGTACTAGTATCTAATGAATAAGTACTAGTAACTTTACAAAGACACTAGTACCTAAAGAATAAACACTAGTACCTAAAGAATAAGCACTAGTAGATAAAGAATAAGCACTAGTACCTAATGAATAAGTACTAGTACTTAATGGAAAAGATACTAGTTTAAAAAAAATAGGTACTAGTACCATGAAAATAGATACTAGTACGGCTTATAGATTAAATGTTACAACGGCTTTCCATACCATGCCTCCTTTCAAAACACAAGAACATGTGCACAGAAGCTAATCAGCGACACGATGAGAGACGACGTTGGTGGAGGGTGTAATGCAAAGCTGTCAGATTAACTCATGTCTCATTCACCGGTGAGGAAACATTACAGTACAAAGCACATAATATTACAGTCAGTGTTGGGGGTAACGTGAGTTACATAATCAGATTACTTTTTTAAGTAACTAGTAAAGTAACGCATTACTTTTTAGTTTTGAAGGAAATATCGGAGTTAATTTTTCAAGTAAGTAGGCCTAATGCCAGTTACTTTGTTTCCCATGTCTTGACTGACAGCTCTGGTGTTGCCATGTTGAGAGAAATCAGGAGTAAGTGCAGAGATGTTATGCTTGCTGTGTGAACATGATGTTACTGTTACTCTAGACTAAATATGAATATATATTTACTCATCTCACCTGCACAAAAACAGACTGAGTATTCCTCAAAATGAATAAAAACAGTCAAATGCAAACTCAGAGTATTATACAAACCTGCAAAAATTAAATATGTTAAATAAGACAAATATAATTTATGTATTTAATCCAATTTTATTAATTAATGTTTTTGCTACTGACCTTTGATGATCCAATTCAACCATACTAAGCAAAAATGACACATTTGTGTTTCATTTTTGTTATTGCTGAATAGTGTTGAACTTTCTTCTCCTGCGTCATATTATTTATGCAATTTGTTTGAGCAGCGCCCTCTACTGTACAGACGTAAATTGACATTTCCTTCAGCCTGAGGCGTATTCATTTCACTTTTGTTGTGAAAGGGCTTTTACATTTGTAAAAGAAGAGCTTTATTATATTAAAAGCAAACAAGCAAGCCCTGCCCAGATTTAAAAAGCAACCCAAAAGTAACAACGCATTACTTTCCATAAAAAGTAATTAAGTAACGTAATTACAGTAGTTACTTTTTAGGGAGTAACGCACTATTGTAATGCATTACTTTTAAAAGTAACTTTCCCCAAAACTGATTACAGTAAACTAATAACACCTTCCATTCTCAATCGGTCTGCAGTAGCGTACTGGCAGTAGCGCTGGTGATGTATCATGTCTGTGTGAACAGGGTGCAGGAGGTATGCAAAAACATATACTGACAGGCAGGTGTTCTTTCTCAAGGCACTATATGTATGTAATATATCCATATTCAGCATTTGCTGAGAAAAGTCCCCAAATAAAGGTAACTTAAAATACTTGATGCTACATTAGGCTACCAATACATACCAATACAATAATACATTACAATTACCAGGTATTTTCATTTTAAGTGATGCAGAAAAAAACGTCCATAACTGTGTCAAGGTTAGCGTACAAATAATAGTAATAATTTACCTTAAATCTGCTGTTTATTTTTTATTAGATTTAAATATTTAAATATATTTAAAACATACAATACATGTGTTCACATTTATAGGCACATGTGTCTTTACGGACACTTTCAAATGTCATTGACACATTATAATGTTCATTTTAATTAATTTGAACAAAGTACTATCACTGTCCTGTATTCCACAGCAATTGATTTTGCTATTGAATCTCTTCGAGATATCACAACCTTTCGAGTGTATTATAGCCATTCATCTAAAGAAGACACATTGTGTCTTCATTTTGCTCATTCCTGTTCCTTGTGTGCAGGTTTATCTGTTCATTTGTGTCCCTTCACATTTTGCCAGAACTCTATTACCTTCTCCGGTGACCCCGCAATTGCTGTAATGAGCTTGGAAAGGTCCGTACTTTTAGGATCATTCACATAGGTACGAAACTGAGAAGGATCTGGAGCACCAGAGGGATTTATGCCCAACCGTTTCAGACAAGCGCCCACATACGCGTCCTCTATGTTAAAGGGCTTTATGGCTTCAGAAGCCTCCAATATTTTAGGAGGAAGATCATTGGAGAAAACATATCCCATTCCAAGCACATACGTGGGGTATTTTGGTTCGGGGTACAGCTCCTCTGGAACATACCATTTAGAGTTTTTGTCTCTGATGACAAACTGGGCCCACATCAAATGCCCTGTGATGTAGTTCTGTCCGGGTGTGTTGGGTGACAATAAGAGGCTCATCAGGTTCTCCAGGTTTATGTACATGTCAGAATCAACCTTCATAGCATAAGCTGCTTGAGGGCAACGAGTGGCCAACCAGTCCATGATCACCATGGTCTTTATGGTCAGATTGAAGTAGGAGTCCACAAAGTTGCTCTGCAGCAAATCTCTGCGTTGTCGACTCTCTTCCTCCAGCTGCTGTTGAGCTTCGGCTCCTCCAGTCAAACCCACCAAGAACAGAGTCAGCACTGCTTTTCCCTGCACTGAGCTCTCATTCCCCCATGTGCTGCGGATGGCGTTACGAGCCTCCAGCTGATGGGGGGCCACAGGGACCATCAAGACCAGGAACGGATCCTGCTTACATTTATCAGGTTCATCCAGAATGAAATGATAGTTGCGTGGATGTGCAAGATATTGGTGAATTGAAATGTCTTCTGTTCTAATGGATACAGTGGGTTTTTTCTCTGTGGTAGACGTTTCAATAGTTTGTTTAGTTAAAAATTTCCAGACATTTATTTTGCCAGACAAGCCCTCAGACACTGCATTGTATAATTTAGTTTGGTTTGCATTGTTAAACCAGGAGAGAGGGAGAGTGACTGGCATGAGAGAGAAATCATAAATATAAGCAATAATAGACAAAAATATCAATGTGACCAGCACAACAAATCCTGGTTTGATGTGACCCATTAAAACTCTCCCCTGAGCCAGACAGGACCTGAGAGAAAGGAAAGAGAAACAGAAAGGTTAAAATACGAAATAATCTGACTTGGACTAGATTCTACTAAATACTGAGCAAAGGGTCTGAATACTTAGGACCATGTGATATTTCAGTTTTTCTTTTTTAATAAATCTGCAAAAATGTCAACAATTCTGTGTTTTTCTGTCAATATGGTGTGCTGTGTGTACATTAATGAGGAAAAAAAATTAACTTAAATGATTTTAGCAAATGGCTGCAATATAACAAAGAGTGAAAAATTTAAGGGGGTCTGAATACTTTCCGTACCCACTGTATATATACATACTGTATAATTACAAATTTTGTCTTGGCATCTGATTTAAAACAAGTTAAAGTTGAAGCTAAAACTGAAACTAAAATAAAAGGAAATTGAAGCTAAGCAGAAATATTAAAATAAAAAATAATAATAACGACAAAAGCACATAACAAAATGAAACAACTGAAATGAAAACTGGAAAGAGTACAATACAGGTTAAAAAGACAATAAACAAATTAAGTGAAGTTTGTGAATGAATAAATTGGAGAGATCACTTAGAAATATTAAATATGTCTATGCACTCAAAAAAATGGTACAAAATCTGTCACTGGGGCGGTACCTTTTCAAGAGTACACATTTATGTTATTTACTCCTAAAGGGTACATTTTATACCTTTATATCGTTATATTACTACTTTATGTGGAAAATATGGACAGAATCATGGAATCTAGTCATAAAAATGGAATTTACTCTATAATGCGGAATGTCACGGAATTTGCTAAATTTTGGATGAATAAATCAAAAGTAGGTCAGTGTGCTAACAAAGTAGATAGTGTACATTTTGATTTCATGAGGCATTCAATGTAGAGATAGTATTACTACTAATAACATTATTATTAAAACATTATTCTTTAAAGAATATTTAGCATAACATTTTTTAACAGAATTTATTTACAGAAAAAAAATGCAAATGCACAGTATTTCTGAAATAAATAAATAAATAAAATAATATTTTGTTTATAAAATTAATTAATTAGATATGCTTTTGATTATTTAAATTGTATGAAACCATTCAAATGGATTCCAGAAAATTAATGGAAAACAGATTTACTTTACAAATTTAGTAAAAATAAAACTAAATTTGAGAAAAAATAAAACATTACAAAAATTTTATTTTTGTTCAACTTTTAATAAATTGCTGTTAAAATGTATACGTTTCTTG
Organism: Sinocyclocheilus grahami; assembly: GCF_001515645.1. NCBI lineage: Eukaryota > Metazoa > Chordata > Actinopteri > Cypriniformes > Cyprinidae > Sinocyclocheilus > Sinocyclocheilus grahami. The sequence continues at coordinate 12,027 of NW_015508076.1, read as the reverse complement.
ATTTCATTTTCAATTACTTCATATTAATTAATATTAAATTAATTAATATTAAACCAGATATTAAATTAATATCACAACTGAAAAAAATGAAAAAATTGAAATGAAACATTTTAAGAAAAATTAAAATGGAAAAAATGGCATTTGGAAAAAAATAAAACTGATAGATTACGTTTCTGAAGGAAAAATGTAACCAACTGGACCTTATTGACACAAGACACTGCTCCACTGATCATGGGCTGGTTACTCCACTGCACACCTCGGATCACTTCCTCCTCACTCTTAACCTCATGGTTCCCCTCACACCACATACCCCTCCGCATCTCATCCTATGCTCACTCTCACCCTCTCGGCTGTCTACTATGGTTTTATCTTCACTTCCTTCCCCTAAAATGTTATCATCTCTGATGCTAACAGTGCTACTGATACCTTTTGCTCCACTTTTACAGTACGTCTTGTTTAGACACTGTCTGCCCCTTGTCTTTCAGGCCATTCAGCCTGTACCACCCCTTCTGCCTCTTGGCTGTCTGATGTTCTCCGCGAACATCATTCTAAGCTCAGGGCTGCAGAAGGGGTATGGCACAAATAAAAATTTAACATCTCTTCCATCTTTATTTGACCCTCTAACTCTAGCACTCTCTGTTCTAATTCTATTTCATCTATTTGATTTCTTTTTTATAAAAAAAAACACTTGACCCTCTAACACTTGCACTCTGTTTGTTCTATCTACTTGTTTTCTTTTGTTTATTATATAAATAACAAAAAACAGCGACAACGAAAAACCTTGCTATGTGTACTGTATTAGGCTAACCGAGACTTGTCATAGCACTTGCGTATCATTGCTCTTTTGTTGATATTGATTGCTTCCACTGTCCTCATTTGTAAGTCGCTTTGGATAAAAGCATCTGCTAAATGACTAAATGGAAATGGAAAAACAGCCCTTTTTACTCCTTACGACTTTATTTCAACTTGAAAAATTACTTGTTACATTTTTGCATTTTTATTTTATCTTACACACATTAAATATGGTACATGGAAGCTCAAAGATGCATACTAATTAGGCCCATTGTCATGCATCAAGCACATCCCTTTCAGCTTCAGTTATAACTTTCATCAGGTAAATTGCTGGCTTCAAAATTTCTTTGCCATCAAATGTGAGGAAGCATATTAAGGTAGCTAAGTTTATTCATTATTTTTGTCTGTTTTGATGAACGTGTTAAATTAATTGTACATAAAGTTTAGTGATATTCTTACCTGGGAGTTGGGAAGTTGTATTGTGTGAGTAACAATAAGGACTGTCAATGAATTATTATTTAATCTAAATAAGTACATGATTTGCTTATTAATCTAATTAGTCATAAATAATTATATATCAATATCTGCTGAGAAAACACAATGCCCCAAATAAACAATTAAAAGAAAAATTGTTATAGACAGGAGCGCTGAGTAGAAAACACACAAAAAAGTGGCTTTTTCAAAAAGTCAACATTGTATGTTTTAATTCACTCATCATTTATTCAACACAAGTTCTTATATTCTGTCTGGAATATATTTCTGGCCCCTGCATCACATTTGGCTCATTAAAGGGATACTCCACTCAAAAATGTAAGTTCTCTCATCATTTACTCACCCTCATGCCATCCCAGATATAAAAATTCTGACCACTTCAAAAAGCACAAAGTAAACACAATGGTAAAGTTTAAAAAAGTAGTATTTGTTTCTTTCACACACCTATTGTTCAGCTTAAGAAGACATCAAAAGGGGTTATATGGGTTACAGTCATCTTCTCTTTGTTTTGTTTTTGAAGCAGCATCTTTATACATGCTGTACATTTGCATTATATGCAGAAAGATGGATATTTTTTTAAACTCTTAGTTCGTGTTTATCTGAAGAAAGAAGTCATATACATATGGGATGGCATTAAGGTGTAAATAGATTTCTTTGTGTGTGTGTGTGCCAATACTGCATTTTAATTGTTGCAGTAGATAGATGTGTTTGATCTGTGCCATTGCGATTTTTCTTCCTTTAATCAAACCTTTGTATGTCTTTCTGACAAAACATTTTATGCAGTTTATTTTTAAGCAATTTCACTCTGCATTGAGAAGATGGTTCGATATGATTTTTTTAAAGGGGTTATATGATGCGATTTCAAGTTTTCCTTTCTCTTTGGAGTGTTACAAGCTCTTGGTGCATAAAGAAGATCTGTAAAGTTGCAAAGACTAAAGTCTCAAATCCAAAGAGATATTCTTTATAAAAGTTAAGAGTCAGCCACACCTACCTAAAACGGCTCGTTCTAACACGCCCCCACATATCTACGTCACTATGTGGGAAGATTTGCATAACGCTGCCCAAATGTTCACGCAAAGAAAGAAGGCGTAACTTTTATTCTCACTGTAGTTTTGTTGTTTCTGCCGCCATGTCGTAAAGACGCTGTGTGATTCGTTGTGAAAGTGAAACTACTTTGTTTGGTCTTCCAAAAGAGGACGATATCTGCTTTGTCATGCCTAGAGCTGATCCGTGCTGGTCGCTGAGGAAATACTACAACTTTGCACTGTCGATTGCCGGATCGGCTTTCACCGTGGACGAAGCGGAGTCCAGTCACATGTCCTTCCGGATGCTCCTTCGTCGAAATCGCCGGCCGCGCCATTCTCAAGCCCACCCACCTCTGCTCACTCTAACCCTCCAGCCGTTCCTCACTCTAACCCCAGCCTCTGCTCACTCTAGGCCGCTGTGTGTGACGCTGTGTGCTTCGTTGTGAAAGCGAAACTACTTTGTTTGGCCTTCCAAAAGAGGACACGACTAGAAATCAGTGGTTAAGTTGTATTTACAACACTGTTCAAGGACCCTTCAACCCAAATATTCAGATGTGTGCAGCACATTTTATGGAAGACCGTTTCCTGATCCTGGGAGAGTAGACTACAATGCCGGCTGTTCTGACTCAAAGACTGTAAGTACATATTTTATATTTAAAGAGTTTTTATATTTTATATATTTAAAGCGAGTTTT
>NW_015508076.1:7296-8791 GCF_001515645.1 Sinocyclocheilus grahami | reverse complement strand
ACAATGCCAGCTGTTCTGACTCAAAGACTGTAAGTAAGTTTTTTATATTTAAAGCGAGTTTTTTGGGCAGTGTAGAGTAGGGCTTGTTGTTTGTCATTTCTCCGATCACAAATGCAGACATGATTTTATGTTTACGTGGCGCAATGCAATGCAACGCATAAAAAGACAGTATAAGTCATTATAATCCATAATTATGTCCCCACTGAATGCAACGAATGCCTCGTTTATAATGGGTTTTCATGTTTTTGAATCATCGCTCCGGCCTGACAGGGCATCATCACAATATGGTGAGGGGCGTAACATTTCCGTCTCACGCTTGAGGTATTCAGCCAATCACAACGCACTGGATAGCTGGCCAATCCAGGGCTGCATTAAGACCTCACTGGGCCCCGGGGCTATGACTTACTGCAGGGCCCCCCATCACAATAATGATATAGCTTAAAATAGGATTTTTATCCAATCAAAGTTTCATAATTCTTGTTACCAATTCCAATATCTCAAAAAAATATAAAAAATACTAGCCTATGTAAAAACAAACTTACTGAAGATAAGTAAACAGTCATTAACTACAATAGAACAAAGAAATTTACCTGCAAACACTTAAAGGGATAGTTCACCCAAAAATGAAAATTTGATGTTTATCTGCTTACACGTATACGTCACTCATTGTTTACACAGTGCACAGTCATTGTTGGTACGACGGCTAATCAAAATGGTACTTACTTATGCTTATCCGGATTGTTCAAACCGACTTAAAACTAAAAGATTACTTTCTTGTGCGTGAACTCATTAGGGAGTGGTGACTTTCCACGTATTCCCAACTTCTGAGCCTGCTGGCCTGTAGTTATGGTTGATTGCTCTTCAGCTGGATATCAACACACCCATTAACGTAAACTACGCCAGAGCGCATACACACCTCACGCACCGGAAGCCGTGCGCGCGCTCAAGGAAGTTGGACATAGTGGTGTATTAGAGGTAAAAAATTATATATACCCAGGTGAAAATGAAATATATTTAAATTGTGCTTTTTCAGACTTACTATATTTAAATTATACTATACTAAGTGCATATTAAATTTATTATTTTGGAACAACTTTAAGTATATTAAGTGTATTTCAAGATATGTTTAAGTTTGTTAAGTTGGATTTTAATCTATTTGTAATATATTTAATATATTGAAATTGTGTTGAATTGGAACCACTTTAAGTATATTTAGTGCAATTTAAGTGTATTTCTTAAAATACATTTAAAATGTCCTTTTAATACTTAAGGAACTACAGTTAGAGTATATTTGAAGCATCGTTTTAATGTACTTCAAGTACATTTCAATTGTATTTCAGCTCATTGGAAATGCATTAGCATTACACTACTAGTATATTATAAAGCTGCTTTTTTCAGTATATACACACACGTACACACTGTGATATCTAGAAAACTAATGTATTATATATTGTTGTGTACATTACAAATATTCATAAAGTACACTAAAAAAGGA
>NW_015508076.1:3202-6179 GCF_001515645.1 Sinocyclocheilus grahami | reverse complement strand
CACACACGAGGGAAAACTAGGTCATGGAAGGCACATGGGGAGAAAAACACAACACAGACAGTCTGACAATTGCATGCTATTTACAAACCCGATTCCAAAAAAGTTGGGACACTGTACAAATTGTGAATAAAATCAGAATGCAATGATGTGGAAGTTTCAAATTTCAATATTTTATTCAGAATACAACATGGATGACATATCAAATGTTTAAACTGAGAAAATGTATCATTTTAAGGGAAAAATAAGTTGATTTTAAATTTCATGGCATCAACACATCTCAAAAAAGTTGGGACAAGGCCATGTTTACCCCTGTGTGGCATCCCCTCTTCTTTTTATAACAGTCTGCAAACGTCTGGGGACTGAGGAGACAAGTTGCTCAAGTTTAGGAATAGGAATGTTGTCCCATTCTTGTCTAATACAGGCTTCTAGTTGCTCAACTGTCTTAGGTCTTTTGTCGCATCTTCCTCTTTATGATGCGCCAAATGTTTTCTATGGGTGAAAGATCTGGACTGCAGGCTGGCCATTTCAGTACCCGGATCCTTCTTCTACGCAGCCATGATGTTGTAATTGATGCAGTATGTGGTCTGGCATTGTCATGTTGGAAAATGCAAGGTCTTAAAAGTTTAGTGCAGACGTATCGAATCGGTATCGATATCGACGATACTGCCTTGAAAAATATCGGTATCGTATCGAAAACAAAATAAGGGGTATCGCCCATCCCTAATGCGAAGCTCTCTGGGGTGAGCTCATTGTCATACGAACCAATGAGTTCAGTTCAATGGCTCTGGAACCAATCAGGTTTAGTCAGTGTGTTGTTTGAATTTAAACACAAGTAAACGCAGGTTTTTGTTTTGTTTTGTTTTTTTCATATGTGATGTTGAAATCCTTGTGGGAATTTCAGAAATATATATTAGAAAATAAAGGCGTCAAGCTTGAACAAATTTATAAACACCTAGCTTATTACAATTAATGTATCATGTAATGAACAACAGCCTAATCAACCAAGGTAGCATAACCTTTTAAGTAAAACTGAACAACATATTAAACAACATATTTTAAATATCGCAATGCTTAATAATAGTTGATCAAATTTGTACATTGTAAATGTTAAAAATGTTTTTCAAAATATTGTAATTTTCCAAATATTAAAATTATAAATACATAAATATTTAAAATATAACCATGTGTAGGCCTAAAGCAATATAAAGTAAATTAAAAATCCACTAAAAGTGTAATCATTTTGTTATGTTCTTACACAAAGTAGACACAAAAGGTACCATTTTTCTCTAAGAATGAATATGTCACGAATTCGGTCTATGGACTTCCGTTTATTCACCACCAGAGGTCACCCTTTCCATTACATTGACTCTCGCACTACACAAACTGTTGCATAGCACCCTGGACTACATATCCCATCATTCATTGCACGGTTTGCACACTGCACTGATTGCACTCATTGCACAGCTGTTTCTTATCACCTCACTCACCATATAACACCCACTCAAACTGCCATTCGGCGGCTGAGTATTGTTTAGCCTGTACCCCTTTCCGAGTCTCCGTGTTTTCCTTGTTTTGCCTTGCCTGTTTTTGCGGTTTCTGATCTTTGCCTGTTTTCCTGGATTTCTCCCTCTCGTCTCGTCCCTGTGATTCTGTCTGCCGATCGGTGACCTACGCTAGCCCTAGGACTATTCTTGTGTTTTTGCCCGCCATATACCTGTTTGCCATTGTTCGACCCTGCCTGTTATACCACGTCTCTTTGATAAAAGCTTGCAGATGGATCCACACGTTTCACGTCTCGTCAGCCCCGTCACAGTAACACAAGTATGTTTTCTGTAAATACACTAAAAAGTCACTAAAAGTATGCTTGTGTTTAGTATATCCCTTAAAAGTGTAACTAAAAATATATTTATTAACATAATTTTTTGTATACTTTTAATAAATACATTAAAAGTATGCTTGTTTAGCATATTTCTTAGAAGTATAACTAAGCATATATTTAATACAAATGTACTTCTAGTATACTTTTTAGAAATATATTAAAATGCAATTCAATATATTTTTATTGCACTTCAAATAAGCATGTTGGGAATACAAATGTATTATAAACATACTACTTGAATTTCAAGTATATTTTTAATACATTTAAGACTACGTCTTTTTCACCTGGGTATACTGTTCGGTTTCTGGCACAAACCAATCGTTTCATGTCTTAGGACTTAGGACATCAATGTGTCGTCACGAGCCGCAGGGTTTAATTTGGATTTGTCTGTGCATGTTTTTTTTTTACACTCATAGATTTTGTTACCATTGCCATGTATTATACGACTGATAGACTGCAATGGTTGGAGTTAAAAATCTCTGTTTGTGTTCCACTGAAGAAACAAAGTCACCTACATCTTGGATGCCCTGGGGCTAAGCAGATAAACATCACATTTTCATTTTTGGGTGAACTATCCCTTTAAAGCACTGAATAAGAAATATATTGTATAAAATAAATAGACTACAGATAGACTGAATAGTCTTCACTGCATACATTCAATATACATTATTTTACAAAAGCGATTCGGTCAAGGACCGTGAGTGATTTTCTTTCTAATGTTTAATTTACATTATTGACACAAATGGCAACCACAGCTATATTAGGCTGCTTTGGAGGAATAGTTCACCCAAAAATTTAAGTTATGGTGTTGTTGTACTAAACCTCTGAGTTTCCTTCTGTTGTTAAATGCAAACGCTTATTTGGATCAATACTGGTAACCAAACTGTTTCTGTGCCCCAATGACTTCCATAGTATAAAAAGAAACACTATTGGAGTCAACAGAGACCAGAAACTTTCTGGTGGTTACGAATATTCTTCAAAATATCTTCTTTTATGTTGAGGAGAACAAAGAAATTCATACAGGCTCAGAACAACTTGAAACTGAGTAAATGATGACAGTATTTTAAATTTTGGGTGAACTATATCCCTTTAAAATCT
>NW_015508076.1:2174-2752 GCF_001515645.1 Sinocyclocheilus grahami | reverse complement strand
GGAGACAGGCATTTTGACACATAACTATTCAAACGTTCAAACACAAGGCGCGAAAAATAACTCCAGTCAGGCGCTGTACGAGCAAGTGCGCTCCGCGCGTATCAGTAACCGTCTTAACCGCGCATTTGCCAAAATGAATTCTGCCCCACTGCTTAATGCCCCTGAACAGTTAAATTAGTTTTTAAACCACAAAGCTTAAATGCGTTTAAATGAAAAGCTTATATGACGCGCAAAATGAAATTCTCAACCCATAAGCGAATATGCTAGCCCTATAGAGTTTGTTCAAACAAAAAAAGCACTATACATACATCAAGTTAATAATCAAACTAACCTAAAATCTGTGGGGATGATGACGCTGTGTTTTTATCTGCTCCATGTGTCCGGTTCATTTGCTGTTCCACAACTCCCACTCCATCATCAGCTTTAGTAATATAAACTAGCTGTGGATTTTAGTGACTAACTCATGTTTTCCCCTCTCTCCTCATTTTTTTTTTCTCTCACAATTTTTTTTTTAGAATAGTTGACATTTTTATTTATCGAAGATTGTTCTTTGCATGAGCGTTTCTAGATTACACCAG
>NW_015508076.1:0-337 GCF_001515645.1 Sinocyclocheilus grahami | reverse complement strand
TATATAATATATAATTTTTTATTTATTTTATATAAATTAATTATATTTTAGTATATTTTTTAAATTAATATGACATGCATAAGCCTTAAGTTTGATAAATGAAAAGTGTATAGTGACCACTTAGTCCTCATAGTAGCCTCAAGCTAACCCACTACGGCCTGTTCACAGCTGCTCTGTGTTGAACGTTAGTGTGCCGTGATGTTTATATATGGGTCACATTCCTCTCTAGGTCTGTTCTGAACACCCCACACATGCCCCCAGAAACCATTCCTGCCCCACATCACAGCCTTGAGGGTTTCCAACCACATGTTACTCTCAGGAGGTAGATGCTCTTACC
>NW_015508075.1:30376-31828 GCF_001515645.1 Sinocyclocheilus grahami | reverse complement strand
ATGAGCACTTCAGTTCTTGGTAAAAGTCAAAGTAACTTGCAAGCATTACACTGTATACCACAAGTTCTTTTGGAAGTTGCATTCATTGTTAAAGTAATTGATTTCATGAGAGCCGTATAGTAAGCAGCGACATGCAGCTGTCGTGACACACACGTGTCAGTGTTTCAGACAGAAGCTCGTGTGAATGAGTCACTCATGCATGTGCCGCCCAACGTTTGCATAACATGAAAAACCAGATGCAAGCCATAAACATGAATATTCCAGTATCATCATCATCGCTTATTTGTAACATACGCGTTGCAAACAATCTGCACACTTTGAGGCACTGCTAAGTTTCGAGACATGTTCTGAGATGTTAACGCAGATGAGTGTAGAGTTGTTGTCTCTGAATGACTTCATTGTAACTCTCCTGAGTGTCGGCGCTTGTAAGGAGGCGCCTGACGGATCGATTCTCTGTTAAGAGCCTGATACTGTAGCGACAGACTGCGTGCCTTCTGCTTTGTGCAGCCGTTCTAGAAGAGTTTGCACGAGAAGTCGTTCTGGATTGTTTTGCCCTGTTTAGTCAGTTTCAGTTTTAATTACATCAGGTTAAACTAAATTCAAATGAGATTTTGCCTTGGGAACTCGCTGAAATATTTTTAAAATTTTATTTCAATTAATGTTTATATTATTTCTAGTAATGAAAATATTTTTCAGTTGCACTTTCCTATAATAACCATGTTTCGGACACTGTAATGCACCTCTTGTGCCTTAATGCTTTATAATAGTGCTTGACCTTTTTCTTCAGGGTTTTCTGCAGCACTGCGGTGTTTTGTTCTGCTGTGACATGTTTTTATTGCTGATATATCAATGATTGAAATGATTGCTCGTGTAGTTGAAGTTTTCTCCTCGTGTTTGGGAGCGGGCTTTTATCAGCTCTGCTGGGGAAGAAAATAGACCTAGGCTCACGTCCAGAATCGCAGCCCTGATTTATCAGCCGTCACGATGCACTTGATCTGTAGATTGCTCTCCTGCGATAGAAACGAGCTCTCGTTGATGTTTGATTTGCGATGACGTGCAGTGAACGCGTTACATAATCAGCTTCACCCGTGCAATGATAGCTGTCATGGTTTTAACCCTCATAATGCATTCAGAATCTGTATATTTTCATATTCCGCGTCCGGACGCGAAGAATCTTAATATTTAATATTTTTCAGCTAAAACCATAATTGTATCTGATCAGCAACTTCTTATTAATGTGTATGTGAAAAAATCGAAAGGTTTTGAATGTTACTATACTATTACTGCATTTGTATTTGAATATATTGTATGAAATTTATAAGAACATATAATCTGAGAATTATCAGTATTAACCCTATTGGAATGAATGGAGTTTAATTAAATTCCTTTGAATTTATAACTCACAATTGCTCAAAAACAGTCCAAAATTGTGAAACTTAAATATTTATTTCT
>NW_015508075.1:29343-30239 GCF_001515645.1 Sinocyclocheilus grahami | reverse complement strand
AATAACATTTTCAAGCAAAACAACTTCATTTTGCTTGCGTAAACTCATTTTCAAAACGAAAAAAAAGTGACATTTTTCATGCTGCGGTGGTGCGTCAATAGGTGTACATATTCATGTTCATCAACCAAATTCAGTCGCAGAAGTGTGAGGGAAAGGCTAAATATATTTCACAAACGTTTTTGACGCTAATATAAACTCCATAGATAAAGTATTTTTTGACACTATTGGTACTCCATATATACCCGGGTCAAAAATGACCCGGATGTGAAACGCGTGACATTTTTTTTATTTAAATGGTTATATATCTTAAACTAATTGTAAAAAATCTGATAAAATATATAATGTGTATTTTGAGGGTCTTGAAGCATTTGCAAAGTTTCGCTCTTTTACTAAAAAAAAATTTAGAATTTTTTATGCATCTATTCTGGGTCAAAATGGACCTGAATGCATTGTGAGGGTTTAAAGCCTGTGCCTCATCAAGTTTCATTCATCCTCTCCTGCCCTGCTCTCGTTAGGTGTTTGCATGAGCACTCGCCAGCGTGCATGTTGCATCATGGGTAATCAATGCGCTCCATTGACCTACATTGGGTTCGTGTGAGCAGGAGCGGTGCAAAGGCCCGTTCAGTGCGGCTCAAGTGGGCAACAAGTGTCCAGTTGTTGGTCTGAATTCCTCCGACCGCTGTTTACCTTCTCCTGCAGTTTCGCTGGAGTCGTTCCCTTGGGTCGCTCGTTTATCCCGCCGCTCACATAGCTGGCATTCCTTCCCAGCATTCCCCAGAAAGAGGGTTTAGCTGGAGGGAGGAGGTGGAGACGAGCCGGTCTCGCTTTCTCCTCAAAACAGCCTCTTGCTTTGAGTTTAACTGTTAAGACCGTCGCTTCTCTCTCACGCACCATTC
>NW_015508075.1:24805-28989 GCF_001515645.1 Sinocyclocheilus grahami | reverse complement strand
AATTATTTAGGTTTTGATAATACTCATGAAAATGCACTTTATTATAATTTTTTTTTTTTTTATCTATTTTCGTTGTTTTGCTAGTACAAATCCTATTGCTATTTTAGTTTATACTTGTGTGTGTGAATGAAAGACTCAAACATTTACAAGCTTGCATTTTGGAGAATTACTTGTCCAGTGATTTGACTTTGCATGCGTGTGTGTGTGTGTGTGTTTATTATAGTAGTTCTGTGTTTTATATTTTTGTTCATGCACCAAAATAAATGTGGACATTTTTAATTTTTCAAATATATACACAAAATGTATATGATTTTAGTTTGTGTGTGTGTGAATATATATATTTTTTAATTTAATTTTATATTTTATTATATAATATTTTATTTTATATGTTATATGTTTATTTTATTTATTTTATTTTTTATTTATTTTTTAATTAAATTTTTTATTTATTATTTTTTGAATGATCACCCAGTCCTGTATGCCTCTGCCAGACGTGCTCCAGCCGAGGCGTGTTTCAGTCCGTGGTTTTCTCTCTGGTCTCTCACAGATTGCTAAGATGGGAGGAGAGCAGATGCAGCATCTGAATAACTCGTCTCCAGTCGTCGATGCCTCGCTGTATGGCTTCGGAGGACAGAAACGCTCGCTGGACGAAGGAGGTACATCCTCAAATCCTTTATTCATGAGATGGATCATTAAAGCTCAGATTTTCACATAAACACACACCTGTTGCTTATGAATGTTGCTGCATTATTAGGCACCACTAGGCTGATTTGTGGTTATACTGTCTGCTGAATGATTAATATCATGTCAGTGTTAGTCTGAGTAATACAGCAGATACAGGACGAAAGTAAAGTAACTTTGAGGTTAAAATCAATGCAGGGCTTTAAGAAGCGTTGACCTTTGACAGTGTTTTCCCACACCAGCCACTGATGACTACTTCTGCTCTTGAACTCTTGTGCAAACGTCAGGAAGCGAAACCCGTTTGTGTGGCCTGATTCATTTTCAAAACCCCAGAATAAACCTGTGATTCAAACACATCGTGGTTAAAAACTGGGTTTAAATCTGTGGGAAGTTATTTTATTTTTAATCTTTTATTCAGTTATCAATGCAATCATTTTTTTCTGGCTTTAATTGTTATTGGTCATTACTAAAACTTGAAAGGACCGCTTTATTAAGTAGTTTGACATATACAATTTTTTTTAAATTCTTAGAAGAAGAAAAAAAACCTCCCTCATAATTATATTAATTAGTAATGCATCGCATTTGTAAACAAAAATAAAATACCTTGAAAAACGTTTTTTTTTTCTTCTTTCAAAATTTATTAAATTGAATATTTTCTTGTTGCATGAATGTTTAGCTGAAACCAACATGCATGCAAACACTACGTTTCAGTGTGCATTGATATTAATAATAATCGCTGCGTGCCAAAAGTTTAAGTCTGGTGAATTTTGACCTGCAGGTTCATGTAGCGAAAATATATTTTTTTAACATTTTGCTTTTGTTATTCTTTATTTATTTGCGATTCGTTGAGTGTCTAAAACCTCATTTGTTAGATAAATAAATAATAATTAATAATGAACATTTTTTTACGGTTTTTAAATTATTCATACTATTTAACTTTTGCTATTTAACTATATTAAAACTATTTATTCAATTTTGTTAACTCCAACATTGTACCTAAGTTGTTCAGCTCTTGAAATATAATAGATTATTTATGACCGTATTTTTAAATGTTTTTTTTTTTGGAACATTTACGTATTCTCAGGTTTGAAGTTTGTTCTGCCAGACTGTAATATGATGATGTGTAATGAACACTAATGTATTTTTCCCGTCTGTTTCTGTGCAGTGGCGAGCCAGCTCGGTGCAATGGTGCATGGTACAAGGTGAGCGCTTGTATTTATTAAAACTCTCATCTTGTGCTGTTGCTTATTATAGTTTTTGGACTAATAACCGTGCATTTCTGTGCACAGCTGTAATGATCATGCTGTGTGTTTGTTTAGGGCTATAATAACAGAAGAGTTCAAAGTGCCTGATAAGATGGTTGGATTCAGTAAGTACTGATATTCTTCATATGGATTTTGCACAAACATTTGAGCTTTAATAGTCTAATAATTAGCATAAAAATAACAACCTAATGCAGCTTCGCTGTGATAAAATGTTACATTTTATGGAACGCTCTAAAAATGCATGCATGTGCAGATTTTTAGTGACAAAGTCCTACTGAGGTTTATAATGATTTGCTCACTTTTATTATTTTTTTAATTTAGAGCAGTTTGTCTAAAAAATAAGCATTTGCTGTTGTGTTTTGAAAAACGTTGCATGCATGCATGCAAAAAAAATAGTATGCATACAATTTTTGGCCTGTTAGAAGCTGCACTATTTTTATTAAAAAATATTCTTCTTTATAAATCAGTATGCATGCAATTTTTGGCCTGATATAAGCTGATCTGTGTGTTTTTATCAGTCATTGGACGCGGCGGCGAGCAGATCACGAGAATTCAGCTGGAATCCAACTGTAAGATCCAGATCGCCTCTGGTACGTTCTGATCTGAAAAGTGTCTTCCAAATGCTTAAATCTAAATAAAAATGCTAAATAAAAATATTATAATAATTAAGATATTAATGTGCTATTATAAAAAATATGTATAATATAATATTTATATTTATATAATAAAAATAATTAATAATTATATAATGAAACTAGTTAAATATTATAAAACGTGTACTATATTGATATTTCATCCATATTTAATTAATAATAATTATAAATTCTAATTATGCATTTGAGAAATTATATTATTGATGCATATTAAACATATGATGCGTACAATTAAGTGGTAATTGATTTTATAAATAAAAAAATTATAGTAATGAAAAATGTAAAACGTGCAATAAAAATTGTTAATATTCAATACATATTTAATTAATAATTATAAATTCTATTTATACATTTTAGATTATTTTTGATACATATTCCTAAGTAATTGTTGGTTTTAATTTATAATAATTTGTACCATTGCATTTATGCGGAATTGTTGTGAAATTATCCTTTTCTTTATGCATACATTTAAATAAAATTGTAAATAAAAATATTCTAGTTATGAAACTACTTAAATATTTTACGATAAATCGTGTGATAAATATTATATTGGTATTTCATAAAATATTAAATTAATAATTATAAATTATAATACATTTGAGAAATCTATGCATTTTTCTTAGTATTTGATGATGATTACATTTTGCGTTCACTAGATCTATGCATTTCTCAGTTGAATTTATGCAAACAAATAAATGACACACTGATGAACTGTTGAACACACTAATAGCATAGTTTGTGTGCGTTTCTAACCAAATAGTACCGTTTATCACGATTTTACTGATAAAGATGAATATGGATTTTAAAAAGTGAAGTGAAAGTGTCTGATCTGTCTGTAATCTTAAGTTCATTTAATGCAAATATCACCGTAATATCCAAACTCTGAAGCTGTAAAGTGAACAATAGGATGCACGTAACGTTAGCCGTGTAGAGCGAAAGATTTGTAGGATTGGGGAAATTTGTTTGTTGGAGTTTGTGTTGTGCATTTTATTATAATTTTTTTTTTGGTTTCTAATTTGAGTAGCTTGCAGTAGGGAGGTAACGATTAACCGCGAGCCAGTTGAAAAGCGATTAAATTATGTGACGATTCAAATCGGTTGAGATGCTAAACAAATCGCGATTCAATTAGGGGTAGGAGTTTATATGCATGCGTGTCTGAGGGGAACTTACTGTCTTTAGAAAAGTTTAGATGGTATTTTTTTTTTCTCTTGCCTCTGTATAATGCATATTAAAGTTCATAACTGCAGCGCTGCTTGGTTTACAGCGGTAACCAAGGAAACACTGTATCACTGCTGTTCATAAGCGCAGCGCTGCTTTGTTTACAGCGGTAACCAAGGAAACACTGTATCACTGCTGTTCATAAGCGCAGCACTGCTTTGTTTACAGCGGTAACCAAGGAAACGCTGTATCACTGCTGTTCATGAGCGCAGCGCTGCTTTGTTTACAGCGGTAACCAAGGAAACACTGTATCACTGCTGTTCATGAGCGCAGCGCTGCTTTGTTTACAGCGGTAACCAAGGAAACGCTGTATCACTGCTGTTCATGAGCGCAGCGCTGCTTTGTTTACAGCGGTAACCAAGGAAAC
>NW_015508075.1:16636-18593 GCF_001515645.1 Sinocyclocheilus grahami | reverse complement strand
TCGTTCAGCTCGTCTGCTGTTTCGGTTTCATGCAGATATTTTTATGCATAGTTTCACAAAACTGAAGTCAGACCATTCTGTTTTTGCTTCAACTTTCGAAACTATACAATCTAATTTAGATTAAAAACTGCTGGTGTTGCATGTATGCAGCATCTTTGTTTGGATCGTGATTAAAATGCAGTGGTTGCCTCTAAGTTTAAATGTAAGGCACAGACAAAACCTTAGTTTGTTTATATGAAGAGATTTATTTTATTTGTGTCACTTATTTGATCTGGGGCTTGTTTTAAAATTTCTATTTAGTTTAGTTTTTTACATTTTGTTATTTAGCAGATGCTTTTATCCAAAGCGATTAACAAATGGCAGCAATCAAAACCAACAAAAGAGCAATAATATACAAGTGCTATATTCAATTGTGATCAATTTCACAAAGAAACGTGCAGCATTTTGTCCAAGCAATAATAAAAGGACACATTTAATTTATAATTTGTCTTAAATCTCATTTTGTAAAAAAAATTAATCGTGAGTTGAGTGAATCGTTACATGCCTAGCTTGCAGTTATGTGTCGTGTCCCCCCCCGCAGACAGTGGAGGCATGATGGACAGGCCTTGCACCCTGACTGGGACCCCAGAAAGCATCGAGTAAGAATGTTTAACCCTTGAGCTTTCAGATTCTCTCTTATATGCTGTCAGAGTTTACGAATGCACTGAATGAGCGTTCGTGTTCATCAGGCAGGCCAAGCGGTTTTTGGGGCAGATCGTGGACCGGTGTCGGAACGGACCGGGCTTCCACACTCAGATGGACGGGAACAGCGCTATCCAAGAGATCCTGATCCCGGCCAGTAAAGTCGGCCTGGTCATCGGGAAGGGAGGCGACACCATCAAACAGCTGCAGGTGCGTTCATTTGTTGGTGTCAGGTGTTGCGTAACTTTTAACAAGAGTAGCAGATGAGCTATTGACAATTTAATTGCTTTTTAAACCTTGTGTTGTTTAATCAAAACTCAAGTGACATTTATTCATATAGCTCTTTATGCAATATGTGACCCTGGAGCACAGGTCAATTTTTTGAAATTGAGATGTATACATCATCTGAAAGCTGAATAAATATCTTTCCATTGATGTATGGTTTGTTAGGATCGGACAATATTTGAAAATCTGGAATCTGAGGGTGCAAAAAAATCTAAATATTGAGAAAATCATCTTTAAAGTTGTTCAGATGAAGTTCTTAGCAATGCATATTACTAATCAAACATTAAGTTCTGATATATTTACGGTAGGAGATTTACTAAATATCTTCACGGAACATGATCTTTACTTAATATCCTAATGATTTGTGCCATAAAAGAAAAATCTTTTTAAAAAGACACTTGCTTTGTTTCTGAAAGAATTAGCCATTTGTACAAACTGAGTGAGTCAATGATTCAGTGACTCATTTGTAAAGACAGTCATTTGCTTGGTCTCTGAATGAATCAGCCGTTTGAACAAATCGAGTGAGTCAATGATTAAGACAGTGACTTGCCGCCACTTACCTGAACTTGTAGTTTCATATAAATTATTTTTGAAAATGAAAAGATATGCTTAATATTTCAATATTCAAAAAGCTTCTGTTTTGTAATGTCTAGTCATCGCTTTTCTCATATAACACAGTAATGACTTAAATTATCTTTTGGGGGTAATGTCTCAGCCAGAGCTGATGTGCAATAAATCAGACTAAAAGATAATTTTAATTGTAATTTAATGTTGTTTTCCCACAGGAGAGGACAGGAGTAAAGATGATCATGATTCAGGACGACCCGATGCCCACTGGATCAGACAAGCCCTTGAGAATCACTGGAGACCCTTATAAAGTTCAGGTGTGTGTGTTTATCAGCGATGCAGTCTCCGATCCGCAGTGGTGTCGTGTGACGTCTGACTCTGAGTGTGTGTTCTACAGCAAGCGCGGGAGCTGGTGCTGGAGATC
>NW_015508075.1:16203-16478 GCF_001515645.1 Sinocyclocheilus grahami | reverse complement strand
GGCAGTGCCCAGATTCGCCGTGGGAATCGTCATTGGCAGAAACGGCGAGATGATCAAGAAGATCCAGAACGATGCAGGAGTCAGGATCCAGTTTAAGCCAGGTCAGTTTATATAACATTCCTGCTTCTTGAAGAAAAACTCTGCTGGTTTGTTGCAGAACGGCCTAATGTTACCCTTTTTTTTCACAAATCATGAACACTACCAGTCAAAAGTTTTTGGACAGATAATGTTTTTGTAAAGAAGTCTCTTCTGCTCACCAAGCCTGCATTTATTTG
>NW_015508075.1:13120-14900 GCF_001515645.1 Sinocyclocheilus grahami | reverse complement strand
TCCAGGGTCACAAATATGATGGAGTAGTTTTATAGGGTTAAAGCTGTGTAAATGAGCTGCTGTTCTTGTAATCTGTGGATCTGCGTGTCTGTTTCAGATGACGGGATCAGTCCGGACCGGATCGCTCAAGTCATGGGTCAACCGGACCGGTGTCAGCACGCGGTTCACCTCATCAATGATCTGGTCCAAACGGCACAGGTGCGTCTGGAGCGTCGTCCTACACTGATGCAGAGTCCATTAGAATGCAGTTACACGAGCCTCAAATTCAAGATATGAGCGCAAAAAATCTGATATTATCACACCAGCTAGAGTGCTGCTTTCCCCCAATATCTGCACCATTACTAATGTGATTTTGATTTAATGGTTCAATAAGCAAGAAGTTAATATTGTGTTACATTTTAGACCCAGTATTTGTTTGTTTTGATCAGTTTCACACATGAAATAGTTCCATTCAAAGCCACAGCAGAACTCCTGAGCGTCTGTGATCAACACACAGCGGTGATTCGTTTCTGAATGAATCCACCTTTTGAACAAATCGAGTGAGTCAGTGATTCAATGACTCATTCGTAAAGACAGTCACTCGCTTTGTTTCTGAATGAATCGGCCGTTTGAATGAATCGAGTGAGTCGGTTATTGTGACTCATTCAAAAAGACAGTCAGTCGCTTTGTTTCTGAACGAATCGGCCGTTTGAATGAATCGAGTGAGTCGGTGATTGTGAGTCATTATTAAAAAGAGCCACTCGCTTTGTTTCTGAATGAATTGTCCGTTTGAATGAATCGAGTGAGTCGGTGATTCAGTGACTCATTATTAAAAACAGTCACTCGCTTTGTTTCTGAATGAATTGTCCGTTTGAATGAATCAGGTGACTCAGTGACTCATTCAAAAAGACAGTCAGTCGCTTTGTTTCTGAATGAATCGACCGTTTGAATGAATCGAGTGAGTCGGTGATTCAGTGACTCATTATTAAAAACAGTCACTCGCTTTGTTTCTGAATGAATCGGCCGTTTGAATGAATCGAGTGAGTCAGTGATTCAGTGACTCATGCATAAAGACAGTCACTCACTTTGTTTCTGAACGAATCGGCCGTTTGAATGAATCGAGTGAGTCGGGGATTCAGTGACTCACTCATAAAGAGACACTCGCTGTGTTTCTGTATGAATCCGCCGTTTGAATGAATCGAGTGAGTGAATGATTCAATGTTCATACTATCCATCCTAAAAAGTATGTGAGATCAGAATAAGTGTGTCCCAAAGCATAGTATGTTGAAAAGAGCGAATCGGTTGAGTGATTGATTCAATGACTCACTTATTAAAACAGTGACTCGATGCCACCTACTGGCGCTTTTAGTCTCATATTTAGCGTATCATTTATTTTCATATCTCAGTATTCATTAATACCCATTTATTATCATTATTTATGCAAAGTTGAATCATATTTCTTTCTAAAGCTACTTTTTTTGTAATGTCTATTCGATGCTTTTCTTATCTTTTGTAGTCTAATTTGTCAGTCTGAATTGATGTGCAATTCACATTATGTAATGAATAAGGTTATATATTTTAATTGTGTGTTCAGGAGCGTGATGGGTTCGGAGGCCCGGTTGGACCCAGAGGTCGCGGCAGAGGTCGCGGGGATTGGAGCATGGGATCTCCCGGAGGCCTGCAGGAAGTGACCTACACAATACCAGCTGATAAGTGCGGCCTCGTGATCGGGAAAGGTTAGGACTTCCTCTGCATTCAGCTTTTATTAAAGCAACTCTATAAGGAACGTCGCAAACAGTTG
>NW_015508075.1:10420-12064 GCF_001515645.1 Sinocyclocheilus grahami | reverse complement strand
GCATCCTTTAACTAAACCGGTCCGTCCGTGAACTCGGCTCTTTATCTGCGCCTCTGGCTGACGCCGGAGCTCATAATGGCTTCATTAATGCAGCGGGTAAATTAGTTTGACAGTAGAGTAATGGCCCGGCGCGGGAGGAGTGCGTCTAGATGAGCCGGGGTCAAACAGATGAGTGAACAAATGCTCAGACATCACCAGGCTTTTCTGTGTTTGCACAGCAGCCCGAGAGCTGATGGTTAAACCATTCAGTCAATTCATTCATTTAATTTATAATAAAAAAATTTTAACCAATCATTTTTTGTCCAATCCAAGACTTTATTGCTATTTATTGAGCAGATACTATGCACATGTGTTTTATTTTAATTTTAAGGTTGTCCCACACGTTTGTAACTGGTTTTTATTTTTTATTTAATTGATTTTATACTTTTTAAATAATTGAGGACTATATGGCTGTTTAGTGAGCAGATACTATGCACCTGTATTTTTTTTACATTTGTGTTTGCATGTTTCTAATTAGTTATTACATATTTTAAAAGTTATTTTTGTTTTTATTTATTTGTATTTTTAAACTTGCCCATGCGTCCATATACCTTTAAAACCATTGTAGCAGGTGTTATGCACTTGAAGTCGCTTGCTCTTGAAGTTAATAACTCGTTATTTTATTTTTTAATTTTAGCTATCCCTTGTGTCCATATTTTTTGTTTTAATTACATTTTTTTTTTTACCTTTTACCTGTATTTTTATGCTTGATTGTCCCTGATGTTTCTAACTGCTTCAATCGTGAAATCTAGTTCAACTTCCCAGTAATTGAAGCTTCAAACAGGGCGTCTTGCATGTGATAGATGTGTGTTAATGGGTCGTGCTCATGTGTTCTGCTCAGGTGGAGAGACCATAAAGAGCATCAACCAGCAGTCTGGAGCTCATGTGGAGCTGCAGAGAAATCCTCCTCCGAACACCGACCCAAACGTCCGGATCTTCTCCATCCGCGGATCTCCTCAGCAGATGGAGATGGCCAGACAGCTGATCGACGAGAAGATCGGGGTGAGTGATCCGTTTCTCAGCGCTTTCTGTTTGCAAGTGCGTTGGGTTGCACAGTAGTGTTCAAAAGTTTAGAATAATAGTGACTGGTTCTGTTTCCTCATGTAGGGGTCTGGATTGGGAGGAAGCAGCAGTTTTGGACTCGGCCCTTTCACCCAAGGGCCTGCGACTCCTCATCAGAAGTGAGTGCCTTCCTTCGTTTATTTCCTCTCTGCCAGTGAGTTTATCTGACGCTTATTCTGAATATCTCAAAACTAAGATTTGTAGGTCAGTTTAATGCTTTAATTTGGTGTGATGTGCACGATTGCTAATGTGATAGTGATTTAATAGCTAAATAAGAAGTTAATATTGTTACATTTTAGACACAATATTGTCAGTTTCTCCTCAAATTCACACAAAATAGTTCAGATCAAATCCACAGCAGAACTGTCGAGCGTCTCTGAACAACATACAGCGGTGATTCGTTTCCGAATGAATCCATGTTTCTGAACTAATCGAGTGAGTCAATGATTCAATGACTCGTTCATAAAGAGTCACTTATTGCTCAACTCATTTGCTCAGCTGATTTGACAAATCAGTTGAGCGAGTGATTCAATGACTCATTCA
>NW_015508075.1:3262-9679 GCF_001515645.1 Sinocyclocheilus grahami | reverse complement strand
CAGCTTTTATTAAAGCAACTCTATAAGGAACGTCGCAAACAGTTGTTCATTTCAAAAGCAGGTCCTGCAATGCCACATTTCACGAGTAAGAGTACAGAAGGCGTTTCATTTATTTAACAAAACGATGGATTGCAATGACAATCATTTAACAGATTTCATTTAAGATTCAGTGTCTCATTCATAAAGAGTCACTGATTTGAACAAATCGGTTGAGCGAATGATTCAGTGTCTCATTCATAAAGAGTCACTGATTTGAACAAATCAGTTGAGCGAATGGTTTAATGATTCATTCATAAATGGTCACTGATTTGAACAAATCGGTTGAGCGAGTGATTCAATGACTCATTCATTAACGCCGTAATGCTTTTCTCATTTAACACAGTAATGATTTTAAATGGTCTTTTAGGGGGTAATTTCTCAGCCAGAATTGATGTGATTAGTTAATTGGCACATCGTGTAATTAATTAATTAAAAATCACTTGATAACCCTAAAGATTTGATGTACTGAACCTCTCAGACGTGTCTAGTTTGTAATCCGATGCGTTCAGATGAATCGTGTCCGTGTGTGTGTGTGTTTCAGACTGGGCTGATTGTCTGTGGGCTCCTGTGGAGTGTCTGTAATGATGTTTTGGTGTTTTGTGTGTTAGTGGTCCGCAGACGTTCATGACTGGAGGTTGGGGAACCACGTACCAGACATGGCAGCCTCAGAGCCAGCAGGACCCCAGTAAGACTCGCTCCTCTTGTGAACATCACCGTTTCTTCTGAGGAACATCACTTGGCTTTAGATTCATTTCGTTTTGCTCTTTTCAGGTCACAATGGATCCCAGACCGGCCAGATGGACTATTCCAAAGCGTGGGAGCAGTATTATAAAAAGCTAGGCAAGTGCCTCTGAAACAGTTCGCTGTGTTTCTTCTGTGTAAACGACGTGAAGGTTTGGGTGAGACGCCGGGACTCTTGGCTGAGAGCGTTTTATTTGCCTGGCTAGCAGTTTTCCCGGTCTGCTGGATTATTTTCTGCCACTCTTTTTTGGATGGGCTGGAATACTGTTGTTGTTTTTCATTACTCGTTCTGATAAAAGCCTGCGATGAACTCAAAAAGCCCAACAGGACGTGACCCGGGATTGCCGCTTACAGCGTTGTAACAGTAAAAGTCTGAAACGAAAAATAAACATCTGCACTGTAAGAAAAACTATATCCTGGACGCAAGTTACCAGCACCTTTTCTATGTTAATTTATGGACATTTCCTTTAACCTTTAACACAAGGTTAATTGGTTTTTGCAGGTTTATTTATCACAGGTTTAGTTTTCACTCTGACTGGTATCCCAAGAAGTTACGACTAGGGCTGTTTATTTAGTCATTTATTTATTTTAATTTATTCAAAAATTGCAATTGGGATTTAAAATGCTGTTTAAAAAAAAGTTGTTTTTTTTTGTGCTTGCTTATAGGGTTAGATTATATATCATTATGGCTATAATAATAATAATTATTATTATTATTATACAATATATACCAAAATAAAATAATATTTCAGTCATGTATTCTCTTTGCGGAGGAAACATTTGTACATCAAATCACAAGAGCAGGTTACATTAATATTACATTAGTTGACCCAATATAATACTCTTGTAATACTCTTCCATCTTTGTAGGAAAAAAATCTTGATTTTCAAACACTTTTATTCTGACGCAGGAGCACTTACAGCTACTCTTTTGTTGACAAGCGCTTCTCATTATAAGTTTGTGAAGATAGTTTGTTTCCAAATGTACTTTAAAGCGACTCGAACTCATCATAGATGCAGATGGAGTTCATGCGGATCAGTTACTGTGAACCGAGACGCTGAAAACACGCGATCATGAGCTGCTGGTGTGTAAATGAACACAGTGCCGCGCTTCACTCAGTGTGCATATGCTTATTTAATTAAATCACAGCCTTATGATTTCGGTTTTGCTCTGATTAATCGTGCGGCTGATGCTCCTGAATCAAATCGAGGCTGAGTTTGTGTGTTTTGTCTGTGCACAGGTCAGCAGAACCAAGGCCAGAGCAGCGGCTCCGAATACAGCAAAGCATGGGAGGAGTATTACAAGAAACAGAGTAAGAGAACGTCTGTCCTCATGATGTCGGTCAAACCCAGCTGGACTTCAGTGTTCTCATCCTGTCTGTCTGTGTGTGTGTGTGTGTCTCTGTGTGTGTGTGTGTGTCTCGGTCTCTGTGTGTGTTCAGCTCAGCCCGCCGGTCCTGGATCTCAGCAGAGCTCTCCTCCAGACTATAGCGCCGCCTGGGTGGAGTATTACAGACAGCAGGGGGCGTATTATGGCCAGGGACAGACGCAGGCTCCCAGCCTCCCGGTAATAAACACACTCCACCAATACAGCATTCATCATATAGGCTAATATTGTAGACATACACTACTGGTCAAAAGTGTGCAAGAATTAAGATGTTTTTAAAAACTCACCAAGGCTGCATTTATTTGATCAAAAATACTGAAAAATTGCTAAATATTTTTACAGTTTAAAACAGCTGTTCTCTTTGTGAATCTCTGTTAAACTGTAATTTATTTTTGTGGTGCGCAGCTGTATTTTCAGCATCATTCCTCCAGTCTTCAGTGTCACGTGCACAAATCGATAGGCCTGGGCGATGAAACGGTATCGATATTTATCGACGGTACACCATCATCGATAACGGTAGAGAAAATATTCGATATAGCGCACGATAGTTTCACGCAGCTGTAGCGGAGAAGAGCTGATCTGAGCCAAATGATCTGGAGACATGCGCTTCCTTTGTTTCCGGAGGGAGAGCGCTTTAAGAACAGAAAACACACAGCGCTGTGAGAAACTCGGTTATCTTTGTGTCTCTGGAACGTCTCTGTCGCTGTGTTATTATTATTATTATCAGACGGAGGAGCTCACTTTCACCTGAACATGTGGATATTAGTGTTTTTCTCAGCAGTAACAATATAAACACGATGATTTTATATATATATATATATATATATATATGGGTCAAAGACGTTAAGATGTCCGCATCAAAAGAAATGTACAAAAGTGATTATATAGAAAGCACATTAAATGTGAGTAAAGTGTCTACATTTAAGGTTTCAAATAAGCTTTTGAAGAGTAAAATGTCAAAATTTGGTTGAAATAATGTTACATTGTCATTCAGTGTAACACTTACAGTTTTGTAAAAATTCAAACAACATGCTTATTCTGACCGGTACATATTAAAATATATAAAAGAATGAGTGAGCATATTACATTTTATTGGGTTTTAAATGAGTAAAAAATTATTACTGACAAATGGGCAAAATCTAGGATAGTTGAACATTTAAAAAATTTAAAAATAACAACTAATTAGTATTTGTGGTGAAAGTAATTCGTCATAAATTGATTTTTGTTGTAAATATGCCTGACAAGATTGTTACACTGAATGATATTTTAGTGGGTGTCTTCTGTAAATCAGGGGAAAATGTATCATATTTATTTTTTGCCCAGAAAAACTCAAACAAAAATACAATTACATTAAACAGAAAACTTTTTTATTTTTTGGGGGGAAAAACAACAACAATTTAAAGCAGTATTACACTTATTGTTTTTATACTTAACCCCTTTTTCTTTGAATAAATTTTTTTTTTTTTACACATTTTCAACTTAACAAAAATATCAAATTAAATATATAACGTAACTGTAGAACATTGCTGTGTCTGATGCCTAATCGTGAGCTTGTTCAGATATGGTGACAGAAACTTGATTATTAAAAAAATTACGTCTTTCTCGTTAAACTTAATTTAAATAAATGAATATTCGAATATCCGTTGTTTATGAGCCCAAATATTTGAATACAATATTTCTGAAAAATGCCCATCCCTAGTCACATGATCTTCAGAAATCATTCTAACATGCTGATTTGCTGCTCGAGAAACATTTCTGATTATTATCAGCACTGATAATAAATCATCATATTATAGTGATTTCTGAAGATCATGTGACACTGAAGACTGGAGGAATGATGCTGAAAATACAGCTGCGCATCACAGAAATACATTACAGTTTAACAGATACTCACATAGAACACAGCTGTTTTAAATAGTAAAAATATTTCACATTTTTACTGTATTTGTGATCAATTAATGCAGCCCTGGTGAGCATATTATTCAGAACGTTTAGTGTGCATCAAGTGTTCTGACCCTGTTTTCTCCTCTCGTGCCGCAGGATCATTAAAGCGGGCGACTGCAGACCCTTTAGTTGAAGATTTTTGAATCACCGCGAGGAGGAAACAGACCTTTTGTAACAGAGGTTTCTAGATTTGCAACGCCTTGAAGACTTTTACTTTTTTTTCTTAGTGAGAAACACTAGCTGTAGAATGACTTATATGATTTAAAAAGAGAACTATTTCTAAATCAGGACATCAAATTGTTACTAAATACTTGTGTGCACCATTATTCGAATGGGCGATTTCCGGGATCCCTTTTTGGACCGTTTCAGAGTTGGTTTGTTTTCTATTCTTCCTTTTTAATTCTACGATATATATATATAGATGTGTATCGCCAAAACGAACCCCGGAGTCGCGGCGTCTCATCGATCGCGCGATATAATCTCTTATTTTTCTAGTTCTGTTGCAATAAAATGACCGCGGGCTTAGCAGTCTTGAATTCGTTATCGTTTCGTTTTGTCGTGAAATGTTTTAAGAATGTGTACAAAATGTTTTCTTTTTTTACATAAAGCATTTTAATTCAGTGCGATGAAAAACTGTGATGTTTTTGTTACAGGAATATATGCTTTTGTTACACGAGAAACGCAACGATGATGTAATTCCTCATGTACTTGTATTCTGTTTTCATTGTCATTTTATTGTACTCTGGTTTAAAAAGGTGCAATATCTAATTTCCTTTTTTTTTTTTTTTTGGAAACTAAGATGGATTTCTCTAATATTTTGACAGACGTTTAACTTGTAGTTCGTAGAGGTTTTTTGTAGTCGTATGCAAATGTAATGGATAATTTTTTTATTACGGTGATTTGGCGGGAAAGTGTGGTCTTGCGTATCGTGAGGTGGTTTTTTTGCCTTTGCTCTCTTGTAAAACTATGTATGTATGCTCAGATACTTGACTAAATACTTTATTTAAAAATATATATATATAATTAAATCAAAGACTTTTTTGTCCTGCGTTTTTACAGGAAAACTCCCTGTTTTTCTGTTCTGTTTTCATACTGAAATTTGTCAAAGATTGTGAATGTGTGATTTGAAATTTGATGTTGCATCTTGCTGACGGATGAGACGTTTTATGTGTGTGTAGTTCTGTAAACTTCGACTTTAAAGCGTTCAAGACTGCTAAGCCTCGGAGAGCCTACCTGTGTATTAATTACTTGTAGTTTTTTATATTCCGAGTATTGGAAGATCAAAGTTCTTGTCTTACTTGTTCTCGCCGGTCCCTCGACTTCACCACAACACACTGTGCGCTCCTGTACAGTCCCGATCCCGTCACTTTTTAATTCAGATTTTGCTTTCTACTCTGTGTGATCTAATATATGTATGATTGATTAGTTACAAATTGATCTAGTATTAACTTCATTGCTTAATGAAAAGGGATATTATAATTTCAAAATGTTTAATTTTAGTGTTTCTTTTCTTCCTCATGTGTACAGGTAACCATGTATTAAAATGATTGAAAGACTATGACTTTTTGGTGCTTTTCTTTGCTCACCGTCGTCCTTTTCGTTGGCTGGTTTCTTCCAGGTGTTTCGAGTCTGGCTTCTTTATAATCTATGATGGCTAAAGCGATTCAAATGTGGTAAAGATTTTATGAAAGAAATGGTTCAGCCAAAAATTAAAACGTGTTCACCCTCAGGATCAGAGTTTGTTTTGGAGAAATGTAGCATTGCATCACTTGCTCTGCAGTGAATGGGTGCCGTCAGAACGAGAGCTGATAAAATCACCAAGAACACTTTTTCACTGGAGGAAGAGTTATTATGGACTCGTATTTGAGTTAAAATCGTCTTAATGCTGGATGTTTCAGCTTTTGTCTTCTCCAGATGTTCACTGATGGACTGGAGTGCTGTGGATTACTTGTGGATTATTGTGATGTGTTTATCAGCTGTTTGGACTCTCATTCTGACGGCACCCATTCACTGCAGAGCATCCATTTCTACAAACCTGATGAAGAAACAAACCCATAGGGTTCGGAAGTCCAACGTATCAAAAGGCCTTAGTATCCGCTAAGGCTAGAGGGGCTGCTATTGTTAGTAAGAATATATTGTTTGAGCCAGTGCAAGTTATTCAAGATGTTAATGGCCGTTATGTCATAGTATCGGGCTTGTTAAACAACTTTCCAGTAGTCTTGGTCTCTATCTATGCTCCCAATTGGGATGATGAGCAATTCTTTAACTTTTTTGCTAAAATTCCGAACAGCGACAATCATCACCTAC
>NW_015508075.1:2712-3252 GCF_001515645.1 Sinocyclocheilus grahami | reverse complement strand
ATCCTTGGAGATTTAAAAACCCCCATAGCAAAGTCTTTTCATTTTTATTCCTCCACCACACCAAACCTTTTCCCGGATTGACATTGTTTTGATTGACCATAAATTGCTGCATCTGGTTACTGCTAGCGTTTATCACCCGATAGTTATTTCAGATCAATCTCCCACTTAGTGTTACCTCCCCATTGAGAATTTAGTTCTCATCTTTTAGCAAATCCCGAGTTTAAGATTACTTAACATTATTTTCTCTCCATCTCCCACTACCCCTGAAGTTGTAGTTTCACTGGATGCGGAGAAAGCGTTCGATAGGGTGGAGTGGGAATACCTGTTCTTCGCTTTAGGGAAATTTGGGTTTGACACCAAATTCATTTCTTGGACTCGACTTCTCTATGCTTTCCCGTCTGCATCGTTCGCCACCCTTTTTGCTCCAGCGCGGGACACGTCAGGGGTGTCCACTCTCGTTAATATAGCTGTTGAACCTTTGGCCATCTGGCTTCGTAGTCATGATGCGTTTAAAGGCATTATCCGCCATGGCCTGGTCCA
>NW_015508075.1:0-837 GCF_001515645.1 Sinocyclocheilus grahami | reverse complement strand
AAAAACAAACCTGTGTGTGTGTGTGTGTGTGTGAGAGAGTGAGAGAGACTGTGTTTGTGTGTGTGCGAGAGAGAGCGCGAGAGAAAGTGTGTGTGGTTTGTCTCCATTGTGTTGCATGAATTTTCTCTGTGGCTGCTAGCGGTGCTTGTAATTATAATTAGGGATTAATAATGTGTGTCTGATAATTAAATGTTTCAGTGAATGAATAGTGATAATCTGGCGGGATGAATGTAATTTAAGACATGCTGATGGTGAAATATTTTTTATTGCAAAGACGA
Source organism: Sinocyclocheilus grahami (assembly GCF_001515645.1). Lineage (NCBI taxonomy): Eukaryota > Metazoa > Chordata > Actinopteri > Cypriniformes > Cyprinidae > Sinocyclocheilus > Sinocyclocheilus grahami. The sequence goes on along the minus strand of NW_015508075.1, from coordinate 559 downwards.
TCAGATTCATGAGCTTGTGAACATTACAGGTTTATTTATTCAGGGATTTTATTGAACATTTGCATTTCACGTTGCATTATCTCTTTGTGACATTTTATGTGATTCTTATTAGATCTTCGGTTCACTTAAATAGATTGAAATGCCTTGAATGTACATTCATATCTGAGTTATAGCTTGTTCATGTTTGGTGTTTCTAATCTTGCTTTTCTGATGAAGCTTCAGACTCGAGTCTCTCCTGATGTCACAGATGTCTTGTAAAGAACACACTTCTTAAATATTCTTAGATTATTTGTTGAAATACAAAGGCTATATATAATGACATTATGACACTATAGTGTCAATATATATATATATATAACATTTGTTAAGCACATTTGACTAATTTGCAATGTGAGACAATACCAGTTTCTGAACAGACACAAAAAAAGTTTGAACATTTACATTGTATATAAAGTATAAATAATGCATATGCATGAGATTACAATTATTCTTAAATATTCTGAAAATGTGTGTGTATACGTATATACAGTGGGTACGGAAAGTATTCAGACCCCCTTAA
>NW_015508074.1:72389-72603 GCF_001515645.1 Sinocyclocheilus grahami | reverse complement strand
AAGAAATTGGAGGCTTAATTCCCATTTACTTACAAATAAAGAGTTTATTAATCACTTAAAACGGGATATAAAAATGTTTTTCGACTTAAATGACAAACCGGACATTTCTATGGGGGTGCTATGGGACACATTTAAAGCATACATTAGGGGTTGTATTATCTCTTATCAAGCATTTCAAAGAAAGAGAAATAGGGCTGAATCAGAGGTATTAGAA
>NW_015508074.1:60341-60630 GCF_001515645.1 Sinocyclocheilus grahami | reverse complement strand
TAGATGGAATGATTATGGATTCCACCGTGACACACATATTCCTCCAGAAAGGCAATTTTGGTGGTGATTTCCAGAGCAAGAAGAATGGAGAGATGTGATTGGAAGATGCTACATCCGGCACCTTCTGAACCTAAGGATCTAGACGGCAGTGACAAGTACCTTATAAACTGGGTTACTGGACTGATATATAACGAGGATGGCAGCCCAAAAGCATTGTACAGATAGGCTGAACAATATTAATCATAATGTTAATGAAAGAACATTTGTTTCATAACTTTTGAGAGAGAAC
>NW_015508074.1:55632-55894 GCF_001515645.1 Sinocyclocheilus grahami | reverse complement strand
AGTATTTTCTGTGCCATTAACACTAGTTAATGTTTATGGACCAAACTGTGATAATCCTGAGTTTTTCAAAAAAGTGTTTGATTTAATTCCATCTATTTCAGATACAAATCTCATAATTGGGGGTGATTTTAATTGTGTCCTTGACCCATATTTGGACAAATCCTCCACAAAAATAGTTAGTTCCAATTCCAGTAAATTCCTGAATGCATATATAAGTAATTCTAATATGTTTGATGTGTGGAGAATTCTCTGTCCGACAGCT
>NW_015508074.1:51009-51271 GCF_001515645.1 Sinocyclocheilus grahami | reverse complement strand
AAAGGTCTGAATGAACCAGTTAAAAGAGGGAAAATATTATCTCATTTAAAATCGCTGTCTTCGGATATTATGTTTCTACAAGAGACCCATTTGAAACGTACTGCACAAGTTAGACTTAGATGCAAATGGATCGGACAAATATATCATTCCAATTTCTCTGCCAAATCTAGAGGAACAGCTATCCTTATTCGTAAAGGAGTCCCATTTAAACATAATTTGACTATTTCAGATAAAGAAGGGAGATATGTAATTGTTGTTGGAG
>NW_015508074.1:48095-48358 GCF_001515645.1 Sinocyclocheilus grahami | reverse complement strand
AAAAAGTCTGAAGTTCCTAAAATGATTAACTGGCTTTGGTTACTTTAATAATAATGCATCAGTCTACACTTGATCTCCTTTCAGGCTGCAGTCATAATGTCGAATCCGGAGCACCGGGCTCCATGTGCTAATCCTGGGAATCCAGTTTTCTCCTGCATGATCAAACCAGGATCTCACGCGTCGTCTGAAGATCCGGCGCTGGCCAGATCTCAGAGCCTGATGTATAAGACGACATCCGGCGACTACGGCGCTCGATCACCCAC
>NW_015508074.1:45911-46215 GCF_001515645.1 Sinocyclocheilus grahami | reverse complement strand
CACATTTTGGAACATTTATTTGTGTATGATACACCCACAATGATTTGACTGGGCATAAAACCCATATGAAGGGTTTATATTTATACATAACTATCCGCTGACAACTGACATAAGAGTAACACTGATGCAAATGGTTTAAGAGTTTATTTCCTGTTTTGCAACAGATGTCAAATTGGAAGAACCTGGATGAAGTGAGTGAAGAGTGGTGGGACAATGCGTATAAGCTGTTTCTTGAAAGCGAACCAATAGCAATGACTCTGAGACACGTTGCTTTCTATATAAGTGGTGTTAGATGGAATGATTA
>NW_015508074.1:43633-44139 GCF_001515645.1 Sinocyclocheilus grahami | reverse complement strand
AGCGCTCACGAAATGAACTTACATGATCTAGGACACTCTTAGAAGACAATCCTGTCAGACCTCCAGAAAGTAATTGCTCTTGCAACAATTTTAATGGACCACGAAGGGTATGTCCGAAGACTAATTCAGCCGGAGCGAAACCAAGGGATTCCTGAGTGGTGTTGCGAACAGCGAACAACAGAAGAGGAATCTGCTCATCCCAATCTTTCTCATGTTGGAGACAGTAGGTTCTAATCATAGTCTTAAGAGTTTGGTGAAATCTTTCGAGGACACCCTGCGCCTGTGGATGGTAAGCACTAGATGTACAGTGTTTAATACTCAACTCTTTCATTACCTTACGGAAAAGTCTTGATATAAAGTTGGATCCTTGATCGGATTGGATGAATTTCGGAAGACCAAATGTCGTACAAAACTTCACTACGGCTTTCACAATGGTTGGAGTCTTTAGTGAACGTAGAGGTATGGCTTCAGGGAACCTAGTAGCAGAACACATCAGCGTTAACAGA
>NW_015508074.1:41547-42016 GCF_001515645.1 Sinocyclocheilus grahami | reverse complement strand
AATGAAGCATGGAAATTTGCAATTGAACAGTTTGGCACAAATAAGTAAATATTGAGGAATAACTCCAAGATTTACGTCTGTTGTTTTGTAGAAGTTTCTGTTATGCAGCGGACTCATGTTGGACTTTTGTGAAGTCTCTGCAAGTAATATGCGGAGGTCGGCTTTTCTTTTCTACTTTTTGTCTTTTATTATACGTTCTTGTTGCCTTCTACTTCGTGGTGAGTTGTGCTGTACATTTGTTCTGGTATCAGCTAAACATGTTCTGTTGGGAGGGTGGGTCAGTGCTAAAGGTTTCTATGGTAACATCTACCGATGCGTAGGTAATTGGTTGGAGCTGATTGAGATCATCTGTTGCAATAATCAATGTTTATGTTAAATAATCTAAACGCAAAGGGGGCGTGTTTAAATTTCTCCACTTGGAACGTTAAAAGGTCTGAATGAACCAGTTAAAAGAGGGAAAATATTATCT
>NW_015508074.1:39501-39898 GCF_001515645.1 Sinocyclocheilus grahami | reverse complement strand
TGCAGAGAAGGCATTCGATCAAATTGAGTGGCCTTACCTATTTGCTGTACTGAAGAAGTTTAATCTTGGAGATAATTTCATCTCATGGATTAAATTGTTGTATTCTAGTCCGTGTGCAAGAATTCTCACAAATCAAACAATATCTTCTCGTTTTGAATTACACAGAGGTACAAGACAGGGTTGTTCGCTGTCACCACTTTTGTTTGCATTAGCGATTGAGCCTTTAGCTCAGGCTATTAGAGCCCATTCGGGTATTAAAGGCTATAAAACCAGAAGTACTGATAACAAATTGGCATTATATGCAGATGATGTAATCTTATTTATTTTTGAGCCCAATAGTAGCATTCCAAATATCCTTAATTTGATTAATTTCTATGGGACATTTGCAGGATATAAA
>NW_015508074.1:30531-31509 GCF_001515645.1 Sinocyclocheilus grahami | reverse complement strand
TAATCGCGATTAATCGCATCCAAAATAAAAGTTTTTGTTCACATAATATATGTGTGTGTACTGTGTATATTTATTACGCATATATAAATACACACACACATGCATGTATATATTTAAGAAAAATATGTTGTTTATAATTAAACATATTTAGTTAAATCAATATATACATGTAGCCTAAATATTTTCTAAATATATACTGTATGTGAGTATGTTTATATACTGTATACATAATAAATATACACAGTACACACATATTATTTAAACAAAAACTTGGATGCGATTTATCATTGGACAGCACTAGTACAAATATTACAATTTCATGTAGCAAATACAATTATGCATCATATTTAAGGTTTTTATGGATAGACGTCCTTTTGGGAGAATCATTCCTTCAAATAATGACTCTGAAATGAGCAGATTTTCTCAATTTAAAACAACACATCAGTCTAATTATTTATCAGACCAAAAGATCATGTTTAAAACACTGAAATGTTTAGATACCAAACTAATAGCGAGCATAAAGCTGGTTCTTTACTTGAGGAGAGAACATCATTGTTTTTGATAGTGTGTGTAGATCTGCTTGAAATTAAAAGAAATCTTGCCAAATGTTTTTGCAGTTAGTTTTTTTTTCATGATCAGTCATTAATCCAGCTAGCCAAGTGTAAAGTCAGTTAAGGACTGCTGTCTATTTAATAGGAACTGTGTAATTTCTCATTTTCAAAACGCATCATTTTAATGAATTTAGAACAGACATCTTTGAAGCCATACCCTGAAAAATAAAAGTATAGATTATCTGCTGAAATTATGCACAACAGTAGCATCTAGTGGTGCATATGTAATATATCACATCAGTGGATTTGCAGTCAAACTGGCAGGATCCCATAAAGCCTGTACTTTGCCATTCTGTACTTTGTGCAGTATTACTCATACTACTTGTAGGCTATATGACACACGTGACGTGGCAGAAGTTCTTGATTC
>NW_015508074.1:9387-29283 GCF_001515645.1 Sinocyclocheilus grahami | reverse complement strand
ATTATTTAAACAAAAACTTGGATGCGATTTATCATTGGACAGCACTAGTACAAATATTACAATTTCATGTAGCAAATACAATTATGCATCATATTTAAGGTTTTTATGGATAGACGTCCTTTTGGGAGAATCATTCCTTCAAATAATGACTCTGAAATGAGCAGATTTTCTCAATTTAAAACAACACATCAGTCTAATTATTTATCAGACCAAAAGATCATGTTTAAAACACTGAAATGTTTAGATACCAAACTAATAGCGAGCATAAAGCTGGTTCTTTACTTGAGGAGAGAACATCATTGTTTTTGATAGTGTGTGTAGATCTGCTTGAAATTAAAAGAAATCTTGCCAAATGTTTTTGCAGTTAGTTTTTTTTTCATGATCAGTCATTAATCCAGCTAGCCAAGTGTAAAGTCAGTTAAGGACTGCTGTCTATTTAATAGGAACTGTGTAATTTCTCATTTTCAAAACGCATCATTTTAATGAATTTAGAACAGACATCTTTGAAGCCATACCCTGAAAAATAAAAGTATAGATTATCTGCTGAAATTATGCACAACAGTAGCATCTAGTGGTGCATATGTAATATATCACATCAGTGGATTTGCAGTCAAACTGGCAGGATCCCATAAAGCCTGTACTTTGCCATTCTGTACTTTGTGCAGTATTACTCATACTACTTGTAGGCTATATGACACACGTGACGTGGCAGAAGTTCTTGATTCACACCTAAAAAACCCATCAGATTGATGTTGAGAAATTAGCGCTGTCAAACGATTAATCGTGATTAATCGCATCCAAAATAAAAGTTTTTGTTTACATAATATATGTGTGTGTGCTGTGTATATTTATCATGCATATATAAATACACACACATGCATCTATATATTTTAGAAAAATATGTTGTTTATATAGTAAATAAATATATTTATTTATAATATAAATTATATGAATATAAATACAGACAATTTACAAAATATATACTGTATGTGTGTGTGTTTATATATACATAACACACACATATATATTAAGCAAACAAAGACTTTTATTTTGTATGCGATTAATAGTTTGACAGCACTATGTGAAATACTTCCTGTATTTCAGGAAGTTACAAAGAGAACCAGAGTTGTGTGGTAATCAGAATTCAAATGGCAGTGTCTTTAAAATTCCTATTTAAATCCTGAATTTGAATTACATGTGTAGCAACAAGAATGCAGAATTTATTAAAATGTAACTTTTAGATTATGAACAATAGCCAAATAGCCCACAATGCTCTAATTTACAGATGCTGATGTCATGAATTATTTTTATATCTTAAAAACTGATGAACATTTTTGTTCTGCTGCATGGGACAAATAAAATGTGTTAACTGTTTTTGACAAGACTGAACTTTGAACAGCAAAAATATACATTCTGCATATCACAACAGAGGCCAATTTGATTGAAATTCCAACTCAAGAATATCAGATATTTTTTATAATAGATAACAGTCATTTAACAGTGATAAGAACAGAGATAACAGTGTTTTCAGTGCATAGATTTCTCATGTATTTATATGACTGCTGCAGAGATTCATGTGTTTTGCATGAAAGCAGAATAACTGATGATCCTGTACCTTCACGTCCTACAACATTTGGAACATACTACAGCCTTAGAAACATTAAAAAAAACATTATGGTGATTTACAGTAATTGTTTTTTAAGAATAATTATGTACTGTGCGTACAGTAAGGGTGATATTGGCAAAATTTCAGCTGTAGTAAGTCAGCCTTGTATCTCCAAACGTACTACAACATTTGGAACATAAAAAAACCTTTTGGTGAATTACAGTAATTGTTTTTTAAGAATAATTATGTACTGTGCGTACAGTAAGGGTGATATTGGCAAAATTTCAGCTGTAGTAAGTCAGCCTTGTATCTCCAAACGTACTACAACATTTGGAACATAAAAAAACCTTTTGGTGAATTACAGTAATTGTTTTTTAAGAATAATTATGTACTGTGCGTACAGTAAGGGTGATATTGGCAAAATTTCAGCTGTAGTAAGTCAGCCTTGTATCTCCAAACGTACTACAACATTTGGAACATAAAAAAACCTTTTGGTGAATTACAGTAATTGTTTTTTAAGAATAATTATGTACTGTACATACAGTAAGAAAGAAATTGGCAAAATTTCAACCGTAGTAAATCAGTCTTGTAACTACAAACATACTACAGCCTTTGGAACATGAAAAAAGCCTTTTGGTGAATTACAGTAATCATTTTCTAAGAATAATGATATACTGTACGTACAGTAAGGGAGATATCTGCAAAATCTCCCCTGTAGTAAGTCAGTCTGGCCACTAGGAATGTATTACCACCTTGAACAGCCGTTTAGGTACTTATAGTTGTTTATTATAATTGTGCACTGTACTGCATATATGAAGGAAGGTATTGGCAAAATCCCGCCGGTAGTAAATCACTATGAGTTATACACGCTTTACAGTTTGTCAATGTTTTATTTTAAATGTTAAAAGTCACGTTAGTTAAAATACATTGGACGTTTTAAACCCAATCGGTGGAGTTGTCAGACGGTCCCTTACGCATCAAGCGGCGCTATAGCACGCCACAACACTTGGGCGGGTTTTAAATAATATTTTCATGTCGATATAAAGTTGTTGCATATTGTTAAAACTAATCGTGGTAGTGGTATCTTTGTAGGACTGTCGACTCTATAGAACAGAGGCACGCGAAAGCGAATGTCTGGCGAATATCGAACCTAAAACTAACTTTACCCTGCTTGAATATTCATGTATGCTCCGCCCACTGAAACCCAAAATCTCGGAAACCCAAAATCTCGTAACACCGTTCATTAGAAGGAGGTGTACCAATACTTTTGGCAATATAGTGTATCTCATGGGATGAACACGCAAGCTCTGTATATAAAGCCTGTATTTTGCCAGACTGTACTTTGTGCGATATTACCAATATTTGTTTATGACAGACGTACATACGCATTGGCAGATATGCATGATTTGCACTACACAAAAAGTCTACAGGGCGTGGCAATTTAATACCGCCTATACGCTACACAACTGTCGAATTGTTCTTTTCATAAAACACTGCTGCTGCAGCTCTTCACCAACGCTCATCTTTTACAGGAAGTCACAGGACATCGCATACAAACTGTAAGTTTTTAAGCATACCTGGCCCAGGATCATACACTCTTTAAAATAAAGCTTCTTTATTGCTATCTATGGTTTCATAAAGAATTGAATTCAGCACTTATAAAATGGATTTTTAATCCATGTTGCAGTAGAAACTTGATGTTTTGTTTTGTTGTAAAATCTCGGCTACACAACTAGAGAAAACAGAAATAGGGCCAACTTTTAAGGTATTTCGCTAACCTAGCTAGTTGTTGTTATTGTTGGAGTTTTATTCAGTTTTAATATTCGAGTGTAAAAAAAAATATATAACTTTTATATCAATCTGCATATGTGACGATAGACATCCGTTATGATCATCGATGGTATCTCCTTTTATGGAAGCATATGGGTAGCAAAATTCAGGCAGGGCTCTGCAACAGGCCAACAAGTCAATATTCACCGTTAACCAAACGCTTTTCACCTGCCACAACATCTCTCACCGTTTACACTCCTATGGCAAGCCGTTTTAGCATTAAATATTCCTTGCTGTACTAGTCATAATTTAGTTTTGACTAGTCAACATTCCAATTCCAGATATCTATTCTGTAATTTTGACTCGTAATTGGAATTAAGATATCTACAATGTGATTATGACTAGTCATTATATGCATTGATTGAAGATATCTACAATGTTATTTTGACTAGTCATATTGTTCCATTGACTTCCATTAGCTTTGAGAGATTCATGATCAGGTAGATCTTAAACCGCACGCTCACGCCAGAAAACTACTAATTGGCCAAAATGCTTCATTTGACTTTTCGGAGATCATCTACTCTTCCCTGTGGATTACCTCTGATCTAGTTTCTCTACGATCTGAATTTCTGCATATTGAATTTTATGTTCCGAATTTCCTCTTCATCTTGAAAACTTGAAGCTGTATTTTTAAAAACTGGATATTTGCAGTCTAAGATTTCAGAACAAAAAAAAAATGCTGTTTGAAAATACATGTCTATAAAACTCCTAAAAACTATTAATAAAATATTCAGTTGTTAAATCTTTCATATTCAAGTTAAAAAAATCTAATTCAGAACTATGTTAAATGCCACATAATATTCAGTTTTGTTAAATGACACTTGTCAATAATTTAAATTTACACAATACAAATTGAATTAGTTTTGTCATATTATAAGCTCCATATAGGCGCAGCTGTCATGGTCACGGAACATGCCACAGCCATGGTAAAAATCATGGGCATCAATCGCAGCGTCTGGTGGCTGTAAACAGAGATGTTGTGGCAGGCGTTTAGGTGCCATGGAACACGCACTATTTTACGGATAAAAAAGAGCAATAAAACATAAGGTAAGGTAGTAAATAAGTGTGGGATTGCACTGTCCTGTTTGCTTATGTGCATCAGTCGGAGTGTAAACAGTGAGAGATGTTGTGGCAGGCGTTTAGGTGCCATGGAACACGCACTATTTTACGGATAAAAAAGAGCAATAAAACATAAGGTAAGGTAGTAAATAAGTGTGGGATTGCACTGTCCTGTTTGCTTATGTGCATCAGTCGGAGTGTAAACAGTGAGAGATGTTGTGGCAGGTGAAAAGTGTTTGGTTAACGGTGAATATTGACCTATTGTCACTGTTGCCAACTCTCGCAAGATAAAAAAAAGCAACCGCAGCTGCAAAAACCAGCCCAAAACAAGCCCAATAGTTTTTTAATGATTTATTATCATCAATATTATTTATTATCAATTATTTATTACCAATAAATGAGCCTGCAACATATTAAACTGAAACCACAATTTTATCTGAAAAGCAAAAACAGAAGTTATTTTCCAAAAATCAGCAAACTGCAACAAAGTGGGAACAAAACTCATCTCTAATCATCTGTGAGCAGAATAGGTTTGGAGAGATGGAAAAGGAGAAAAACACAAGAGCTTCAAAGGGGAGCTGTAACATATTTATAGCCTACTAAAATATAGGCTATTCGAACCAAATGTATTTACTCTTAGTATTAGTATAGGACTACTTGTTTTATATTACAGCCCGTGATAATTAATACATTACAAAAACATTGTAAAAATAAAAAATTAGGCTAAAAGAAAGTCATCCCACTCCTCTACGTCTACTTCTGTCATCGCTTGGATTACAGCATCACGCGCCTTCTTTTTGAACGTGATTTTTCTCCAATGAGGGGAGGAGGGGGTGGAACATTTGGCAACTTACGCTGCAACACTTTTATATTATTGCACTGGTTGACTATTAATTGTGAGCAGACAGAGTGTCAATCAATGCATTGGAGGATACGGTGAACATAAAGAAACAAAGTTGCTTGTCAGATTTCTATGGAATCCCGTTTCCGCCACAGTTGAGAAAAAATATGATTCTGTAAGTCATAATAATGAGAAACTTTCTCATAATTATGACTTAGTATCTCGTTATATTGAGAAACTTTCCCGTAATAATGAGAAACTTTCTTGTAATAATGACTTAGTTTCTCGTAATAATGAGAAACTTTCTCATAATTATGACTTAGTATCTCGTTATATTGAGAAACTTTCCCGTAATAATGAGAAACTTTCTTGTAATAATGACTTTGTTTCTCGTAATAATGAGAAACTTTCTCATAATTATGACTTAGTATCTCGTTATATTGAGAAACTTTCCTGTAATAATGAGAAACTTTCTCGTAAATGACTTTGTTTCTCGTAATAATGAGAAACTTTCTCATAATTATGACTTAGTTTCTCGTAATAATGAGAAACTTTCTCGTAATAATGACTTTGTTTCTCGTTATATTGAGAAACTTTCTCGTAATAATGACTTAGTATCTCATTATATTGAGAAAAATCCAGCAGCTTTTCAGAAGAACATTGGCCAGGTATGGACACGGCAAGGATTTTGTTAGCCCTTAGACAGGGCCCGCGATCACTAGAGAACTATGTTTGCGAATTTTTAGCCATAGCACACTGTTCTGATCTACCAGACTGTCTTTTGATAGAGTTTTTTTGTGATGGCCTTAATCAGCCTCTATGATCTGAGCTTAGACGCGAGGGTCCGCGTTCGTCACTGAGTTGTTTTTTGGACTTTGCTTTGTTGACTGTTGGCTCTTTATTCACTGTGGGTATCGCGGAGGAACGCAACCCCGCACTCACTCGTGTAATGGCCCCCGCACTAGATTATGCTCACAAAATGGCGGACACAACAAGAGCCCTGTTATGTGAAAGTTGATCTTCATGAACCAAGTCAAATCACAGTTGATCAGTATCAGTAACATCATCACTTATGCTGTATAACGTCTATATCAGTAAGATTGGTTCTATGCGATATAATTAAATCTAGTGTATGACGGAGACAGTGAGTGGGTCTAGTGACATTTTGCTCGACCCCAAATAAGTTTAGTAAATCTGTAAATGCAGCCCCTAACGCATAATTTTTTATCAACAGCGTGAATGTTAAAATCTCCAACAATCAATGCTTTATCAACACTGACCAGTAGGTCTGAGAGAAAATCTGCAAACTCTTTTAGACAATCAACATAGGGCCCTGGAGGTCTATAAACATTAGCCAAGATGAAAGATAGCAGGTATTTTTTTCTGTAAAAAAAGTAAGCATAATAAGCATAATATTTAGCACAAGCACTTTAAATGAGTTAAACCGGTGTCCTGTTTTCAGAGTAACATTAAGAATAACTCTATATATTGTTGCGCCACCTCCACCATGACCAATAAGACGGGGCTCATGCTTATAACAGTAGCTTGGTGGAGTAGACTCATTTAGACCAAAATAGTCATTTGGTTTTAGCCAGGTTTCAGTCAAGCAGAGTACATCAAAACTATTATCTGTGATCATTTCATTTACAATAACCGCCTTAGGTGTGAGTGATCTAATGTTTAGGAGCCTAAACTTTAGAAATTATTTTTGTTCACTTAATTTGTGATTGCCACTAGAGGTAACTCTACCATTACATTGACTCTCACACTACACAGACTGTTACATGTCACTCTGGACTACAGTTCCCATCATCCATTGCACTTACACAGCTGAATTCACTGATCACACAGCCGTCACTAATCACACGCTCACCTGAGAGCCATTACACACTCTATTTAACACTCTCTCAGTTCCTGTTCAGATCGCCGTGTATTGTTCTGCATTTTCCACTCCCCTAGTGTTAGCTGCCTTACCGAGCCATTCCGTGTTTTCTGTTTTAGTCTTGTGTATTGTTCTGTGTTTATCACTCATCTAGCGACAGCTGCATTACCGAGCCTAGTGTCTTGTTTTCCTTGTTTTCATCGTCTTGCCTTGTCTGTTTCCCTGTGTTCTGATCACTGCCTGTGGACCTGGATTATCCCTCGAGTCTCGCCCAATTGGATACTGTTCGCCCCTGCCTGGACCTTTGCCTTATACCTGGATTATCCCTCTTGCCTTGCCTTGACTTAGTTTCTCGTAATAATGACTTAGTATCTCGTTATATTGAGAAACTTTCTCGTAATAATGACTTAGTTTCTCGTTATATTGAGAAACTTTCCCATAATAATGTCTTAGTTTCTCGTAATAATAAAGATTTAGTATCTCGTTATATTGAGAAACTTTCTCGTAATAATGACTTAGTTTCTCGTTATATTGAGAAACTTTCCCATAATAATGACTTAGTTTCTTGTTATATTGAGAAACTTTCCCATAATAATGACTTAGTATCTCGTTATATTGAGAAACTTTCCCATAATAATGTCTTAGTTTCTCGTAATAATAAAGATTGTGTGTGTGTGTGTGTGTGTGTGTGTGTGTGTGTGTGTGTATGACGACTGAAGGAGCTTCCCCTGGAACTTACGCGATCAGCAACCAGCCGTTTTTAGTCTTATTGCAAGCAACTTGTCTTTGTTCTGGACTTGCACAAACTGCGTTGCTATGCAATCGTTTTCCAAAATGTCATTTATGTGAAAATATGACGTCTGTAAACGTCCGTTAACAAAGGCTAGAGACGCTGAAGACGGACGCACAGAGAAAAATACTGTAGCAGGCAGATCACTCACTGTTCATGATGCACGAACTATTGGATGAAAATCCTCAATATTGATTTGGGGGTTTATGAATGTGTTTCTGAGGGGAACTGATTGTCTTCAGAAAAGTTTATGTGGTATTTTCTTTTAATCTCGTCTCTATAGTTCATATTAAAGCAGTGTTTCAGCGCAGTGCTGCTTTGTTTACAGCGGTAACCAAGGAAACGCTGTATCTGGTGTTCCATGAGCGCCTCCTGCTGTCAGAGAGTGAATCTGCGTCTCATTCAGAGCTTCTGCTGTTTGCTTCGTTCAGGCATGTATTATAATTTTACAAAGCTAGTCAGAACATTCTGTTTTTGCTTCAAATTGGGTTATTATTAAATCAAATTATGTATATGAAATTATATAACTAAATGATATGAAATGATATAAATGATATGTATATGAATTATATAACTAAAATTAAATAACTAATTACAGATTTAGGTTAAAGAAAGACGTCAGTTTTTTTTTGTTTTTTTTTAGGAAACAAATCAAAGAAAAAAAAACAAATTCTACTGTTCCTAATATTCTGTATGTTGCTCAAAAACAAAATATATTGTGTTCAGCGGAAAACCAGTCATTTAAAAATAACACATTTTAGAGCTGTAACGACAATACCGTGATACCGTGAAACCGTGATATTTTTGCTTAAGGTTATCATACCATCAAAATCTCATACTGGCCCATGCCTAGTCATTACACATATAAACTTAATTTATAGATGTTTATTTCGATGATTTATTAGTTTTATTAGCTGTCCCTTTAATGACAGATTATAGCATTATACACTTTAGATTACTGAACAAAGCAATGTTTGCGGTGTTCCTGCATGGCTTTGACCAACAGATGTCGCTAGTGTGCTGTCACTCTTGCGTTGCGCATGCGTCGATTAAGTTTTTTTTTTTTGTATTAGGCTAAGTCATTATTTCGAGAAAGTTTCTCATTATTAAGAGAAACTAAGTCATTATTTCGAGAAAGTTTCTTATTATTACGAGATACTAAGTCATTATTATGAGAAACTAAGTCATTATTTCGAGAAAGTCTCATTATTACGAGATACTAAGCCATTATTACGAGAAAGTTTCTCATTATTATGAGAAACTAAGTAATTATTACGAGAAAGTTTCTAATTATGAGAAACTAAGGCCCAATCCCAATTCTACCCCTTAGCCCTTCCCCTTTCCCCTACCCCTCCGTTTCGCATGTTCACGTGAAGGCGTAGGGGTGTCTCGATTCTCTTTTGGTTGGAGGGGTAGGGGTAGGGGAAGGGCCAGACAGCCCTTCAAACAAAGATTTTTCGGGACCACACTTCAAACGAAGGGGTATGAATTATCTCAGTGTAAACCGGATTCAGGGGCAACATGGCTGCCCGAGCGCAAAAAAAGGCACATCAATGTAAGTGTCACGATTATGTTCAGTTTAGTTCAGTTTCTGTCATGTCTGTAATGAGCTCTCATTAGTTACCATGGTTTCTGATTAGTTAATCCTTGTCCAGCTGTTCCTGCTTATTTCCCTCATTTACCTTGTGTGTACTTATAGTCCTGATTCTGTTCTATCCTTCGTCGGTTATTAGCTTATGTTATGTGTTGTACCAAGTCAGAATTCTCAGTAAAGTCTGTTTGGAATTATGCATCTTCGTTTGCTGTCCTCATTCCTTGACGACCCGTGACAGAATAACCGACCGCATCAAAATAAACCAAGCATGGACTCACCAGCGTTACGTCTCCTCCTCAGACCAGAAAGCCGAAGGTGGCTGGAGTATTTGGGCTGGATGCTCCAGAACAGCGGCCTCTCCCTCACAGAGATACCAACAGGGCTCATCCAGGAACCAGAGCCGGAGTCCACCAAAGCCGAGGAGACTGAGCACTCTGATCAGTTCACTGTAAAGCCAGGAGCGGACATAAACCTCATCGATCTGTGGTCCGCAGATCCAGTTCCCACCCAAGTACCCACCCTCAAACCTTTGTCTTCGCCGGTCCCGTCCGGATTGTTAGAGGCACCGGTCCCGTCCGGAGATCTTCCTCCTCCGATGTCTCTATCAGATTTCCTGGTCCCATCTCTTCCGCTGGTTTCAGCCAGTACCCTGGATTCGTCGGCCCCACTGGAGTCGTCCAGCTCCTCGGCTCTGCCTTCTGCCGCTAGCTCCGTGTGGCTCATCAGCCTCGCCTCAGTCTTCCTCTCTACCAGCTCGGTATGGCGCCAAGTCCCCGGCTTCACTTCAACCCTCCAGGCCCATGTCTCCACCTCGGCCTGTCAGCCCGCCGACTCCGCTCCGGCTCTGTATTCCTTTGGCTCCACCGAGGCTCGTCTGCCCTAGGACTCCTCTGGGCTCCCTCGTACATCCGGACAAACCTTGGTCGGTCGTCGCTCAGCTTCCGCCACGGACTTCCGGGTCTCCGGCAGCGCCTCGACCCTCCACCCCTTCGGCTTCACCGGGCTCCTCTTTTCCTCTGGTTTCCCTGTCGTCCTCACCCAGCTCCATCTCAGTCACGCGAGCCAGCCGCTCCACCTTGGGCTTCCAGGCCTTCGATGTCGCCCTGGTCCGTCGGCCTATCTGCTCCGCCGGTTCCGCCACTTACCCTGGTTCTGCCTCCGTGGATCGGCTTCTGGGTGTCGCCCAGTCCTTCAGCCAAAGCTCCTCCCTGGTTCTTCCCACCGTCGGCTCCACCATGGCGTTTTTCTCCTCCGAATTCTCCAGGTTCCAGTCCTTCACCAGCACCATGCCCTCCACCTAAGCCTCCACCCTCTTTCCTCTTTTCTGTCATCTACTGTTGTGGCGTGAGGTCATGCCTTCCGAGAGGAGGAGCTAATGTCACGATTATGTTCAGTTTAGTTCAGTTTCTGTCATGTCTGTAATGAGCTCTCATTAGTTACCATGGTTTCTGATTAGTTAATCCTTGTCCAGCTGTTCCTGCTTATTTCCCTCATTTACCTTGTGTGTACTTATAGTCCTGATTCTGTTCTATCCTTCGTCGGTTATTAGCTTATGTTATGTGTTGTACCAAGTCAGAATTCTCAGTAAAGTCTGTTTGGAATTATGCATCTTCGTTTGCTGTCCTCATTCCTTGACGACCCGTGACAGTAAGCATTTTTGGCATTAATAAAGATTTGAACGAAAAGTAATAATTAGTTTTATGTTACATTCAATTGTGAGTTCATATTTATGGTCATGTTACTCAAATAAATGTTTGCAAAAAATCACTAAAGTTTGCTAACGTCATATCATTACAGACTGCACGATAGTGTCACAACATATTTTCATGTCTGATCAGGGCGGTAACCACCATAGACATTGAGGAGGGCTAGTACCCCCAATAATTATAAATCGCTAAACCTTTTCCTCAAATATTGCCAATTTGAGAGAGAGAGAGAGAGAGAGATGAAAGTTGTGTGTATGCGCGTCTGTTTCTCTTTTTAGAGTGAATTTACTTTAAAAAAACAGCGATTTTATCCTCACATTGCTGGAAAATATAATGTAGCGATTCAGTATTTAAACTTTTTATTAATAACAGTCGTGGGGCAGCGTTAACAAGTTTCTTAGCTCCTGGATGTGTGAGCTGCGCGATATCTAATGTGTGTGTGTGTGTCAGTAAGCAGCGCGTTAATATAGAACGGTAATTAAAGGCTCTAATACACACCAGCACACCAGTATAGGTATTGTAGGAGCTAGACGACGTATGATGAGGTGTGACGTATAGTAGTGGTGTCCCAATTCTTAGGGGAATATTTTCACCCCTACCCCTTGACACTCTGTTTCAATGGACAAGGGGAAGGGGTAGGCGGAGTGGTAGGGGAAGGGGGATAAAATAGAATTGGGATTGGGACTTAGTCATTATTACGAGAAAGTTTCTCCTTATTACGAGAAAGTTTCTAATTATGAGAAACTAAGTCATTATTACGAGAAACTAAGTCATTATTACGAGATACTAAGTCATTATTACGAGATACAAAGTCATAATTATGAGAAATTTTCTCATTATTACGAGAAAGTTTCTCAGTATAATGAGATACTAAGTCATAATTATGAGAAAAAGTTTCTCATTATATCATATTTTTTCTCAACTGTGGTGGAAATGGGCCATAGATTTCCCTAACAAGCAACCATATTTTTTTAAAAATAAGCCCAATAAACCACAACCCGTGACCCTGGATTTTTTTCATGCAACTTTGCAAAAAAAGAAGCCCAAAGTCGCGTATAATACGCGGACTTGGCAACTCTGCCTATTGTGCATCCTGTTGCCGAGCCCTGCCTTGTCAATTACTACATCAGGTCGGGGGCGTGTTCGGCTCGATTGCATTTTCAAATCCACATTGACTTAAACTATATTCATAGCGGGGTATTTAATGAAAATGCAATTGAAATGTCTTATGTTATATGTATATACATTTTGCTACCCTTTTGCTGCACCTTTGGCTCAGAATGCATTTTTGAAATTCTCATTGCATTTCACACGGTATTTTGATGAAAATGCATCTCAAGTGTCCTACCGCTAAGTCTAAATGCATTTAGGAAAAACAGCATTTAAATCATAATTTTGCTCGTTTTTGCTTGGACATTTTAAACATATCGAATCAATTTGGGTAATACATTTTCATTTTAATGTCGTAACTTATAAAGTATTAAAATACGTTTCTAATTTGCATATTAAAACGAGTGCAGAAAATGGCACATTTAAATTATATAATTGAATTTTCATTTTCATTTTGCACTAAATGTTGCACATATGTATGGGAAAATGTCAATTTAAATACAGAAATACATTGCGATTTTACATATTGCAGTGCCATTTTGCATAATACATTTCAAATGTAATTTTACTACCCATATGCTTCCATACTCCTTAAGGCCTTAAGGCATCTCGAGTAAAACAGCCCCACCTTTAACGGAGCACACTCATTTTAATTTCTGGTTTTTCAACAGATGACAAGTTGGGGGACCCTGGATGAAGTGGGTGAAGCATGGTGGGAGTTGGCATATAAGCTGTTTCTTGAAAACGATCCAATAAGAACGACTCTGAGTAATGTTGCTTATTATATGAGTGGTGATACATGGAATGATTATGGATTCAGCCGTGAGACACATGTTCCTCCAACTGGGGAATTCCATGGTGTTTCTAGAAAGGCAATCTTGGTGGTGATTTCAAGAAAAAGGAACATGGAATGGGGTGATTGGAAGAAGTTGCATGGGACAAGATCTAATACTGAACCTGAGGATCTAAACACCATTGACAAGGGACTTATAAACTGGATTACTGACCTGATATATAACGAGGACGGCAGCCCAAAACCATTTAATAGATAGGCTGAAGAATATTAATGATAATGTTACTGAAAAAGCATTTGTTCATAACTTTGAAAGAACCATTACAGAATGGGATGGGTGTTTTTATTATGACTTTTCCTTTTATTATTCTTATTACTATATCCATCAGTTAATCAGATTGAGTATATGTTCTGCAACATAGAACTGAGTCCATAGTAATGATCAATTCTATTCATCATTAACTCAAGGACTTGTTTTGTTTTGATCTTCAATTACATAAGGCAATTGATGTACTTCCAGTATTGTACATGTGACCGCAATAAACATCCATTCAAAAAGACAAATGTCGTTTTATTGAGAAGATGAATACCGTTAAGAAGAATATGATCAAAACATTTCTCCAGCATAACCAGTCTTTATGTGTGGTTTCACATTAGGAACCAGTGTTAAACACATAACACGTTCATGTGCGCTCGTGTACATTTCTGCGCTGATTACAGGTGCAACCGTGATCCTAGCTTTTCAGGAGCTAAATGGTCATGTGGTGCCTTGTATGATCTCACGAATCTTGTCTGTATCAGCTCGCAGGGCTGCATTGTGTGGGTCGATTTCTAGAGCCGCCTGATAGTCCTGAAGACCTAAAATAAAATCATCAGACTGATGTTGTGAAATACTTCCTGTATTTCAGGAAGTTACAAAGAGAACCAGAGTTGTGTGGTAATCAGAATTCAAATGGCAGTGTCTTTAAAATTCCTATTTAAATCCTGAATTTGAATTACATGTGTAGCAACAAGAATGCAGAATTTATTAAAATGTAACTTTTAGATTATGAACAATAGCCAAATAGCCCACAATGCTCTAATTTACAGATGCTGATGTCATGAATTATTTTTATATCTTAAAAACTGATGAACATTTTTGTTCTGCTGCATGGGACAAATAAAATGTGTTAACTGTTTTTGACAAGACTGAACTTTGAACAGCAAAAATATACATTCTGCATATCACAACAGAGGCCAATTTGATTGAAATTCCAACTCAAGAATATCAGCTATTTTTATAATAGGGATAACAGTGATTTCTCCCACACTATTTACATACAGATAACTGTGTATTTATATGACTGCAGAGGTTGATGTGTTTTGCATGAAAGCAGAATAACTGATGATCCTGTACCTTCCACATAAAGCTCAAGCTCACAGAATGCTGTTCCGCGCCTCACGTGAGCCTTCAGTCGAGCCGGAGCGTTTGCAGCGACCGCAGGCTTCAGTAACTCAAGGGCCTGTGAGAGTTCATGTGTGTTAATGTGAAGGGAATCAGTGCGCTGTATACAAAAAGAGAAATTTAAAAAAGAACATAAACGCTAAAACTGACCTGAGAGCTATCCTCAATGGCTTTGTGAAGATTTCTCAGTTTGAGATGACAGGCCGCTCGGTTAGAAAATAAAGCCGGGATCTTCCTGTTGAGTTTTATGGCCAGATTATAAGCGTTGACGGCAGCCTGGTAGTTTCCTGCCATGAACAATTTACTGCAGGAAAAGGGGAAAAAAGGTGATTATGATATTTAATGCTGTGTTTTTTTAAATAAATAACACTTGCTTTGATATTTTGTTTATTACATTCAGACATTTGTACTGCACCTGTACATTTGTAATGTACACTACCATTCAAAAATTTGGGGTTAGCAAGAAATTAATACTTTGATTTAAAAAGGATGCATTAAATTGGACAAAAGTAACATTTACAACAATGTTACAAAATATTTCTATTTCAAACAAATGCTGTTCTTCTGAACTTTGTATTCATCAAAGAATCCAAAAAAAAAAAAAAGTATCTTGTTTCCACAAAAATATTAAACTGATTGAACTTTCTTGAGCAGCAAATCAGCATATTACAATGATTTCTGAAGACTGGAGTAATGATGCTGAAAATTCAGCTTTGATCACAGAAATAAATTACATTTTACCATATATTCATATAGAAAACAGCTATTTTAAATAGCAATAATATTTCACGTTTTTTACTGTATTTTTGATCAAATAAATGCAGTCTTGGTGAGCAGAACAGACTTCTTTTAAAACACTTAAGATCTTACCATCCCCAACCTTCTGAATGGTAATGTTCATATAAAACACTATAAAATATCAGCAAATAAATTGACGGAAGACATGTTGTCCTTCCTTTCTCCAAAAACATGACTGTTTGGACTCATAGTTCTCATTAAAGGGACAGTTCACCCAAAAATGAAAATTCTGTCATTAATTACTTACCCTCAGAACTGCTGAATAAATGACGTTATTATTGTTTTCTTTGTGCACAAAAAGAAAACTCATAGCTTTGTAAAATTACGGTTTAACCCCTGATGTCACATGGACTGATTTACCGATGTCCCTGCTACGTTTCTGTGCGTTAGATTGTATCCTTGCTGTCTGTGGAGGATCAGAGAGCTCTCAGATTCCATCAAAAATATCTTCATTTGTGTTCCGAAGATGAACGAAGGTCTTACGGGTTTGGAGTATTTAATGACAGAATTTTCACTTTTGGGTGAACTGTCCCTTTAAGTGTGATCTGTGGCACTCACTCGCCCTTCTCTTTCAGCCAGTCTGGGTTTCTCTCTTCCTCTCTCAGGTCGTCCAGTTCGGCCAGATCTGTGTCCACTGCTCTCCTGGCCTCCGCCTGCTTCTTCAACCACTGCTCACACACACATGGACATAATTAGGCTCTCAATATTGCAAACCATTTTAGTGCTAATCTATCATTTACTGTATAAAGCAGATCTGACCTCTTCCTCCTCCGGGACACGAGACTCTCTCAGCGCGGTGGGAAACACTCGTGGTGTGAAGCTGATCTGAATGCAGCCAGCTGATCTGGGAGCAGGCAGATCTTTTGGTATCTGTTTTGTGCTTCTCTGACCTAGCAAGAAAATACAGGAGCTTAATCAAAATCTTGTGACTTACATTTTTTTATTCAAAAATTTGTGACCCTGCAGCACAAAAGCAGTCATAAGTCGCTGGGGTATATTTGTAGCAATAGCCAACAATACATTGTATGGGTCAAAATTATCCATTTTTCTTTTACATTTACATTGTCATTTAACAGACGCTTTTATCCAAAGCGACTTAAAAATGAGGACAGTGGAAGCAATCAGAATCAACAAAAGAGCAATGATATACAAGTGCTATAACAAGTCTCAGTCAGCCTAATGCAGTACACTTACCAAGTTTTTTTTTGTTGTTGTTAAATTATATAATAAAAAGAAAACAAATAGAATAGAAAAAGAATAGAGCAAGCTAGTGTTAAAGGCCTTTTTTTGCTTTTGTTAATTGTATAATAAATAAAAAGAAAACAAATAGATAGAATACAAAAAGAGTAGAGAAGCTAATGTTAAGGTTTTTTTTAAGAGAATAAGTAGTTTGCAAATTAATAGAGTGCAAGTCTAAAAGTGGCGAGTCTTTTTTTTTTTTTAAAAAATAGAATTAGAATAGAGAAGTGCTAGACTTACAGGGTTAAAATCATTAGGATATTAAGTAAAAATCATGTTCCATGAAGAAAGAGCAATGATATACAAGTGCTATAACAAGTCTCAGTCAGCCTAATGCAGTACACTTACCAAGTTTTTTTTTGTTGTTGTTAAATTATATAATAAATAAAAAGAAAACAAATAGAATAGAAAAAGAATAGAGCAAGCTAGTGTTAAAGGCCTTTTTTTGCTTTTGTTAATTGTATAATAAATAAAAAGAAAACAAATAGATAGAATACAAAAAGAGTAGAGAAGCTAATGTTAAGTTTTTTTTTAAGAGAATAAGTAGTTTGCAAATGAATAGAGTGCAAGTCTAAAAGTGGCGAGTCTTTTTTTTTTTTTAAAGAATAGAATTAGAATAGAGAGTGCTAGACTTACAGGGTTAAAATCATTAGGATATTAAGTAAAAATCATGTTCCATGAAGATATTTTGTAAGTGTCCTATCATAAATATATCAAAACTTAATTTTTGATTAGTAATATGCATTGCTAAGAACTTCATTTGAACAACTTTAAAGATGATTTTCTCAATATTTAGATTTTTTTGCACCCTCAGATTCCAGATTTTCAAATAGTTGTATCTCAGCCAAATATTGTCCGATCCTAACAAACCATACATCAATGGAAAGCGTATTTAAAATGACCCTAATATGACTAGTTTTGTGGTCCAGGGTCACATATAATATATTTTGACTGCTTCTTTACAGTGTTTCAAAAACGAGGAACTCAATCAAAGAAGCGAGCATCATGTCAGGTCCTGAGAAGAACAGTGTAACATCAGATCTGTAATGGAGCACAAAGTTAAAGTGTGTTTACCAGATGTAGTGTCCCCAGTATTACGCATCAGCGTGACAGCAGGTGGATCTGTTTTCTGATAAACCGGTTGGTTGTCGTGCGTGCCGGTTCCTCGTGTTTTTTGCCGGTTTTCATTTTCTTCTGCTGTCTTTCTCTGCGTTTCTCTCCAGAAATCAAGCTCTGCCGTAGCTCTCGCACACTCGTCATCCTTCATCTTCTGAATCCTGCCCCGCTCCTCGTTCTCAAGCTAAACACAGACAGAGAACTCAACAGCAAGCTAATGTTTGAGACAACATTCAAATAGTTAAGCGTCATTACCATTATATTATCTGTATTTATAAGTGCTGCTTAATATTACCACTGGGAATTGCATTTATCTTCAAAGAAAAAACCCTTCATAAATACATATTCTCATATATATATATGTGTGTGTGTGTGTATATGTATACTTTTTTTGCTTAATATTACCACTAGGATTGCATTCATTATCGTCTCAAAAAAAAGTATTTTTAAATCAATAATTCTAAGCAAGCTAATATTTGAGACAGCATTCAAATACATGAGAAATCATTCTGCATATATAGCAAAAATTGTCATGTACATTGATTCAAAAACTATAAAATAAAAATTTGACCCTCTAACTCTAGCACTCTCTATTCTAATTCTATCCTTTAAAAAAAAAAACTTTCCCTTTTTTGACTTGCACTCTATTCATTTACTAACTGCTTGTTTTCTTTTAAAAAAGCACTTCTCTAATCTTTTTGTATTCTATCAATTTGTTTTCTTTTTATTTATTATACAATTAACAAAAGAAAAAAAGGCCTCTAACACTAGCTTGCTCTATTCTATCTGTTGTCTTTTTATTTATTATATAATTTAAAGAAAACCTTGCTGTGTGTACTGCGTTAAGCTGACTGAGACTCGTTATAGCACTTGCGTATCATTGCTCTTTGTTGATTTTGATTGCTTTTATTGTCCTCTTTTGTAAGTCTGCATCTGCTAAATGACTAAATGTAAAATGACATTTTTGTTATACTTATTTTAATCTATACTGATTCTAAATGGATAAATAACACTGTTGTCAACTAGATTATTCTCTTTAATCATCATTATGAGGAAAAATGCATGAAAACAAGCTTTATTTTCTTTATGTAAAACAGAAGTTCACGGTAAGACACCAGCACTTTCAAGGCAATGTCCTTTATGAGACCGAAAAACACTTTTAGACCTTCATCATGGTTTCCAGCGCATATTTCTTCTCCTGTTGAATCCTGGCAGCTTTGGCTTTAGATTTGTCTGCTTCTTTCTCCTGAACTTTGAGAATGGCTTGTTCTCGAATCTGCTTCTGTTTGTCTTTATCTTTGGAATAAACATATACATCTTTAAAGATAACTATATGCAAGAGATAGAGGAAAGGTTTCTGATCCAAGCTACCTGATGATGGCAGTAATGCACTGTTAAGTGCGGTTGCCAGTAAAAGAAAGAAGTAGAAGAAGATAACTATATGCCTCAAGTACAGCACCGTGAGTATATTTCTATGTTGTGACCAGTGTTGGGGAAAGTTACTTTTAAAAGTAATGCATTAAAATATTGCGTTACTCCCTAAAAAAGTAACTAATTACGTTACTTAGTTACTTTTTATGGAACGTAATGCGTTACGTTACTTTTGCGTTACTTTTGAAATCTGGACAGGGCTTGCTTGTTTGTTTTTAAAATAAAAAAGTTATATTTTTGGCAAATATAAAAGCCTCTTCACACCAAAAGTGAAATGAATAAACCTCAGGCTGAAGGGAAAGTACAGTAGAATGCAGAAGAAGACATTTCAACACACTTCAGCAATAAACAAAGACACAAATGTGTGTCTAGAGTAATTTGTGCTTATTAGTACGCTTGAACTGGATCATCGAAGCTCAGAAGCAAATAGAATGGGATTAAATACATAAAGCATATTTGTGTTGTTTAACATTTAATTATTGCAGGTTTGCGTCATATTCTGAGTTGCATTATTTCTATTCATTTTGAGGAATGCTGAATCTGTGTTGTTGATTTTTGTGTGTGTGAGTGAGATTAATTAATATTCATATTTATTTTGGAACTACAGTGACATCTGATTTCTGTCACCATGGCAACACCAGAGCTGTCAATCAATAA
>NW_015508074.1:2054-4247 GCF_001515645.1 Sinocyclocheilus grahami | reverse complement strand
TTCCTGATCATTCAGATTTGATTATTATTTTTGGTTTTCAGAACATTGACTGCATCTCTCATCTGCAGCTCTTCACACGTTAAGGCCATTGTTTAAAGCTAAGGAACTAATTTTTGGTTACTTCATACTCAAAAGAAGAAATAAACTACGGAAAAAGAAATCCATCTCCAGAACAGAGCTAAAACACACATTCAGCACGGGTCAACCGCCCGGAAAAAACCCTGTTCATCAAACCATGTCACTGTACAAAACACATGGCTTTCAAATCATCCCTGAGACAAAGAAATCAAACACAACTACTGCTAAAAATCAAACGAGGTAGTATAAAACAGGGACTATAAGAGCAAAAATACACACATTCGTACGACAGACCTGAGAAATCTAACGTGACCTGAAGTAGAGTCGCAAATAAATTGTATACGTAAACATCAGAGTAAAACCATCAACTGAAAGTTTAACGTTTATGAACACGAGGTAGGTAAAAAACACCGTCCTAACTATGTGTGATGCAATGAGCCGGGTAGCTCTGCCTACTTTGAACTCCTATTGGTCCAAAGTCCTGCATATTAAACAGCAGCTATGTTCTGATTGGCTGCGATCGCGCCACACAGCAGGACAGGTAAAAAACCTTCGCAATCTCATACTTCAGGATTAAACAAACACACAAACTAACATGAAAACAACGCTGTCGAGTGTATAAGCGGACATTAAATACTTAAAGATAAACTGAGGTAGATTAGGAAGTCAAGAGAGGCTCTTCCGCTCTCTCTCGCGGAGGTTACGGCAGAAAACGTGACATTCACGTCGCACCTTTTTTGAACACATTCATGGTGGGTGAGATTCTAGTTTCTTTCAGACACACAATGGTTTATAAAAACGAACAGAAAAAGAGCGAAACAAATACATTCACCGAGAAAGAGGGCATTGGGGACGTCTCGGGTCGTCCAGCACTGCTCAGTAGTCCGTTTAAGCAGAAGGGGGCACCAGAGAGCAAAAGGGTTCTTTGCTAAACAGGATGTGGCTCCATCATTTCCTGTTTCTGAAGTGTCGTTTCCGTCATTGGGATCACGTGGGGATGCAGCTCTTTCTCTGTAACCTCGTGAACGGGCGTTTCGTCCGACGCTTCGCTCTCCTCGCCCTGCAGGGAGGCCGGGCGACTGCCGATACCCAGAGACAGGTTAGTCGCCTCGGTGTCGTCGTGAGAGTAGCGTCCCGAGTCGCCCGTCTCGTGGCTGCCCTCGCTGGAATGAGAGCCCTCGCTGTCGCCCCCCGGTGGCCCAAACAGGCCCTGCAGAGAAGACGGCGGGTGCTGAGGAGAGGTTTCTGTGTAACACAGCAGGGTGGTGCCCTGATGATAGGAGTAAGATGGACTGGACATCTTCTTCACATCCTGATGGAGGCAGAAAACACCAGTAAACAACAGAGAAAGAAGAGTTTCTGAACTTAAGAGACATTTAAAAAGAGACTGTATATGGGTGAATCCCATAAATAATGTTATATTCATCCCAAAATCACAATGAGACAGAAACACAATTATATTTTACTTAAAAATGAAGAAAATTAACTTTTTTGTATCAGTTGTTTTTTAGATTGTGACATTAAGTTAAGTGACATTTGTTAATTTCTCATTAATGTTGTGTTAAAAAAAATGCAAACTAACAAGTCATTACTATTTAATAATATATTCTTATTAAAATAAATGATTTCAATAAACAGTGTCCTTTTAGTATATTTACTGTATAATTTATATAATATAATAGTATGTATCAATATTTGTTTTTTTTAATATTCATTTTATTATTTTATCATTATTATTATTATTATTTGTTGCTGCTTTTTACATTTTGATTTAGCGTTAATATATTTTTGTTTCAGTTTTGTTAATTGTAGCACTTCAACCTTTTTTATTATTGGTAGTTGCCAAGGCACCATTTCAATGTTTTATTATTTTTTATTATTATTTTTACTTTTTTTATATAGTTTTAGCTTACAATAACAACACAGAATATTCATCATGGCAGTATTTACCACCTTTAATTTATACTCATTTATAATAATAATAATAAATAGTTTATAGTAAACTACTATAGTTTATTATGATAATGTCACATGAACATAATATATTATATTGTATCATTTGCAGTATAATTACATTTAGTCATTTAGCAGACGCTTTTATCCAAAGCGACGTAC
>NW_015508074.1:0-331 GCF_001515645.1 Sinocyclocheilus grahami | reverse complement strand
AATTTATCTTTTTGCTTTAACATTTTTTTGCATAGAAATGTAGAGAATACAAGTTCATTTCATTTTGAAAATGTACATTTTAATATGCAACAATATTTTGATATGCAACATTTAATTTAATGCAACGTTTACTTTTGGTCCACAGCCATTCAAATCAGCAAATATTAAATTCAGCATAACAAACATTACTATGATGTACTGTATAGATATTTATGAAATCTAAATCTATAAAATATGAGAATTATATATTTTTGCATGACATTATTAAAAATTGCATTTACGTTTATGCTAAATATAATTTCTTTTGATTTTGAACTGAAATATGACACAG
>NW_015508073.1:31001-31862 GCF_001515645.1 Sinocyclocheilus grahami | reverse complement strand
ACCATTCTGATTCAGTGCTTGGAGGCGAGAGACTGGGATGGGATGACATTCGCTCTGCTTGCAGGTTTATGTTACATTTAAAATCCACAGTCTTGCACACATGCACCTCATTTGCCCATTTAGCCGTGCAACTTGAGCAGGACTTTTCCAAGAAAAGTTGTGAGCCTAGTCCTGTAGCCACTCAAACGATTTCCTGTCATTTACTGGATCATTCCTGTTATGTAGTACCTTTTGAACTCTGTAGTAGAAAATATGTATGCATGTGATTTAAGGAAGTATTTGTGTAAGAAGAGATGTCAGATGTATACTCTGGTTAAACTCAGGCACCTCAACTGTATTATTAGAACTTTATTTATTATTTACATAATTACAGGAAAATTAAAAGTATGGAAATAAAGAGCTAAAGAGTGAGGAATTAACAGTTTGTTTGCATGACGGTGTCAACTTGAAGTTAACAATGGTATTTTTAAACATGTTTTAAAATGTAAAATTTCTTGCTGGGAGAAAAAAAACTGCCAAAACCAGCCTAAACTGATCTTGACTGGTCTCCCAGCCTGGTCAGACTGGTCTGTTGGCAGGTTTTGATGAGTTTAAGGGACTTTTCAGCTGGTTAGACTGATAAATAGTTGTAACACACCTACGACTAAATCAACTTAAGCGTGTTTGCAGGTCTTATCTGGTTTAAGATGGTCCTCCAGTCCAGCCAATCTGGTGTAATAGTACCAGCTAAAAAGTAACCAACAATCCCTAAAACAAGTATAATAGACCAACCTAACAAGGCTGAAATGCCATCTATGCCTAGCAAATCTTTTAAAGCATTTTGAGACATTTTATAATGAAGACATGACTGTATTGCATAAC
>NW_015508073.1:29234-30365 GCF_001515645.1 Sinocyclocheilus grahami | reverse complement strand
CATATGCTACCAACTTTGCTCATGGGCACAGGACACGTAACATACCGTCAGAGACTAACTGACCTGGGTTCAATGGAACTTGCAACCATAGTTAGCTAACACTGCTTTTGGGAAACGCACCCCTGACTTCCCAACTTGTAAATATGAACCTCCCAAGAGAATGTGAATGCACTACTGTATTGCAAACACAGCAGTTTTATTTCAAAGATGAATTCAATTTCTTAATTGTATTGTTTGTTCTATGTTTATCATGCTGCTATCTCCAAATTAGTAATTTACAACCGTGTATGGGTTCAAAGTGTCTAAAGTAATGCTTGGGCCAAGACCTCTGCATTGTCCTTCACAGCTGCTTCCCTCCAAAACAATTATGAAACACTCTAGGGTTATACATACCGACATTACAGATAGCTATCAAACATTATTAATCACTTCAAGTGAGGACTTCATGCAGAAATGTGCTGGCCAAATTTCTGAGGGCTGTAAGGGATCTTGCAGTATGTGAACATTTACGATTGCCGTCTGTTTGTCGCTATGTAGTTGAATTAGTTAATTATAGAGTAAATATTTGCTCATTAGAAGTGCTTTGAGACTTGGCATTCTTAGAATGTGTTTATGAAACTTCCAGCCTTCTTTCATCATGTCATGAGCACAGCTGACATTGTTTACTAGAGAGCGTGGGCTACGGGAACACGTGTTGGTAAGAAGGCCGAACCATTTACTGGGGCTAACCAGACGCAAACAGGAACCCTTTAATCCAAAGAAACTCCCCAAAGGCTTTCCAGAAGAATCTGGATATCTGAAGGATAAAGTCTGGGAAGGTGGACTTGATATTTCCAACCTAGGCTCATTGGAAAAACGTGTCTCTACCTACATTTACAGTGGAAGTGAAGCATGACTGATTTTCACTTTAATAAAAAATGTAAACTTGACTGAATGCTTCACTTCCACTTTAAAACCCTAAACATTTACCTATACATACAATTCAGAAATCTGCAGTTTCCAGATTAAATGAACACAGTAAAACACCAAAAACTGCCGTTCTTTGTCACACAAATTACGATTACAGAGGAAGATTGTCAATTAGATTATCTTCTTTTTGAACAATACTATATTATGACCTCAAAACACTTG
>NW_015508073.1:26629-28467 GCF_001515645.1 Sinocyclocheilus grahami | reverse complement strand
TTGGCTCAGACATTTGTATTCGGTTTGAGAAAAAAGTGGTTGACAATCTTTATGATTTTACATGAGTAGATAGAGCAGGATGTGAGGTTACATTTCATTTTAAAGAGTGCTCAGTGGGAGGATTAGTTTGTTAATGAAGCCTTTGCAAGCAGAACAAAGGAAGCAAATTGGTACTCTAAAACGCTGAGTGTTTTGTACTTTGCAGACACGTCTGTCTTTTGCTAACAAAAGAAGTGCCTAAGCCTGTGACTTTTGTTAATCAATTATTTATTAGCTTAAAAATCACATGTTTTATAAGTATTCCCAGAAATAAACCAAGGCTTCCATGACTATTCAATGACATGATGCTTATTTTTTCTATTTGTATGGATTTATTTATAAAAAAGCAATTCAACGAACAAAGCCATGGGATACGACCAACATGTTGAAACTTGCAGAAACAAAACAAAAGGAAATCATAGAGAGAACCAGCCTGCAGACCCGCATAATTTATCAAGGTCTCTTAAAATATCACAAAATTTGACCTGTTTATGACAAAGCAAGGTTGTAAAATGTCATGTGGTGTGACTCCCAAAAAACATGATCCTTATGAATTAATAACCTATAATATGTGTTACCTTGAAATGTACTTATTTATTATTACACTCACATGTACTCAAGGTGTTATTTTTCCTTGACGGTTACAACACACGTTTAGAGTCTTTAAATTTAAACCTTTTTTATGGTACATAAAATGTAAAAGCTATATAAAACCTACAAGGTCTGTGGTGCGGCTAAATGGCACTACAGAGGTTATCGGGAAGTTAAACATCATTATGCCAAACAGATCAACTCATCTACTCACTAGTAGCTTTCACAGCCTCATTGTGTTCAGAATCAGGCTCTTGCAAACTATACTGACTCAAATATTCAGCGAAAATATTTTTGAAATAAAAACGGATGTCATGAAAGTCATGCAATCGTGGTCTAGTTTGTTTATAGCCTATGTTTAGCTTTTTACTTTTTGTGACTGGTATTTAGGCTTGCAAATTCACAGATGTTGTGTTAATTTGTGAAAATTATCATGATGAATAAAACGTGTGACAATCATAAAGTTTTGTTGGTCTAAAATAATCCTTTTGGGTTTTTTTGTCAAGGGAAGATAATGAGCACCTTATGAAATACATGTACATGATCAATAACCAAATAAACAAACAAGAACAAAAGAACATTCTAGAAACCTAGAAAATACAAAAAACAAACTAAACACAGAATATGAGAACAGGGGTGCATAAAAACAAATTATACCAGCCACATACACAAGTGAGACGTGACATCCTGGAGGTGCACCAGTAGTTCACATTTGGATATCTCCTTTATCTGACCCATCCATTTCAGGTCTCGGAGTCTCTGTTGAGTTGAGTCTGGTGTGTTTAATTAAGAGTTCAAAAATGTGTAGTGTTTATCCTGGAACAGGGGTGGGAAACGCAGCCCTATTATATACAGCTTTCCACAATCTGAAATAGAACCTGAAATGCGTCTCTTTCTTAAAGAATTGTGCTCCCATGTTCTTCAATGAAATACTCGTTATTTATTTAATAGATATTTCTTTGCTTGTTTGTTACCTCTGTCTCTCTCTGATCCCATGTGGCAGATCGAAGGCAGGAGATATTTGTACCATAGAGATTAAATTGAGATCAATGTAGACTAGCCAAGCATGCCCTTCCTTTTGTTTGTTTATAGTTTTTTATAATTGCATATTTCTGCCAATACAGCTTCCACTGGAAAGCAGCACGCTTTCAATTATTTCGCAATGGCCCTTAATGTTTCATCATCAAATGATATTGGGAATGATAGTG
>NW_015508073.1:24807-25109 GCF_001515645.1 Sinocyclocheilus grahami | reverse complement strand
AGCTTTGCCCAGCAGTTCTCGGCTGCACAGAAGCAGACTGAGGCAGTTCATCACATCCTGCCCCGGCGGGCAGCTGCTGCCTCCACCTGTCTGAGCCTGCTCATCACCGAGGGCGCCCCCCTGCGTCAACTCCCGCACCGCATCTGCAGCAGCCTTGAGCAAGCGACGCCGTGGAACTGGGCGTAGGCAGGCTGCCTCACCCGTCCAGGCTCCTGTCAAACCTGGCGGTGAGCGGAAGAGCAAGAGGACCCGGGACAGGAGACCCAGAGAGGGAGGAAGCTGCTCTTTGGGGGATGGCGAAG
>NW_015508073.1:23684-23900 GCF_001515645.1 Sinocyclocheilus grahami | reverse complement strand
ACATACAAGTTTCAATAGAAATTACATTAAAGTGTATTTTAGTTTGCCATAAATAACAGTACATTTTAACCATATTTAATATGGAAAATATAATCATGAAATTACATATAAAGATGTACTTAAATGGGTAGTTCAACCAAAAATGAAAATTGTGTCATTAATTACTCACCCTCATAAGACCTTTGTTCATCTTCAGAACACAAATTAAGATATTTT